>NW_026869742.1:892500-905000 GCF_905332965.1 Bombus pascuorum | reverse complement strand
TTAGCGGCGTTTTTGCTTTAGAATAGAAAAGCAATACGCCGCTGGACTTAGCGGCGATTTTGCTTTAAGAACGAAAAGCAATACGCCGCTGGACTTAGCGGCGTTTTTGCTTTAAAATAGAAAAGCAATACGCCGCTGGACTTAGCGGCGTTTTTGCTTTAGAATAGAAAAGCAATACGCCGCTGGACTTAGCGGCGTTTTTGCTTTAAAATAGAAAAGCAATACGCCGCTGGACTTAGCGGCGTTTTTGCTTTAGAATAGAAAAGCAATACGCCGCTGGACTTAGCGGCGATTATGCTTTAAAATAGAAAAGCAATACGCCGCTGGACTTAGCGGCGTTTTTGCTTTAGAATAGAAAAGCAATACGCCGCTGGACTTAGCGGCGATTTTTTTGCTTTAAAGACGAAAAGCAATACGCCGCTGGACTTAGCGGCGTTTTTTTTTAAATTAAAATCGAAAAGCAATACGCCGCTGGACTTGTAAGCGTGCGCTCGAGAAAGCAATACGCCGCTGGACTTGAACGTGTGCGCCTGAAAAAGGCAACACGCCGCTGCACTTGAACGTGCGCGCCTGAAGAAGGCAACACGCCGCTGCAGCGATGACAATGGAACGGCGCGCTGCCCCCCCAGCCCCCCTATCGCGGGCCAGCGACGGAGTAGACTCGATATTATAAAGGTACGCCCAGCACCGAGACGCCCTGTGCGCGCGCGCGCACGCTCGCTCGCTCGCTCGCTCCGCTCGCTCGAGGAAAGACTAGCCCAACCCAAAACCGATGCCGCGAATATCGAGGAACGAACGCGAAAGAGAGATTGGTTTTGGGTCGGTCTAGTTTTTTTTTCGAGCGAGCGGAGCGAGCGAGCGACGCGCGAGAGCCTGCCGCTTGCCTCCGTCCAACGCAGGGACTTTGAAAATATTCGACGAGTGCGGAAACACCGAAAAGTTATTTCGAGTTATTTCCTAAAAAAGCGGTATAAAGTGCAAATATTTTTACACGAATCGCGATATTATATCATTCTACGTCGGGATTAAGCGTTTTTTTCGTTCAAATATGTTTAGAAAAAAATTTTCATTTCAACGGTTTTTTCGAGTTATTTCGTTAAAAAGCGGTATAAAGTGCAAATATTTTTACACGAATCGCGATATTATATCATTCTACGTCGGGATTAAGCGTTTTTTTCGTTCCAATTCGTTTAGAAAAAAATTTTCATTTCAAGGGTTTTTTCGAGTTATTTCGGTAAAAAGCGTTATAAGGTACAAATATTTTTACACAAATCGCAATATTATACCATTCTACGTCGGGATTAAGCGTTTTTTTCGTTCCTATTTGTTTAGAAAAAAATTTTCATTTCAACGGTTTTTTCGAGTTATTTCCTTAAAAAGCGGTATAAAGCACAAATATTTTTACATAAATCGCCATATAATTCGATTCTACGCGTGGATTAAACGTTTATTTTGTTCCAATTCATTTAAAAAAAAATTGTGTACGGCGACCAATCGAACCGCCGAACTTAGTCTCGCGCGGCATCGGCACGTAGGGACTTAGAAAAATTTCGGCCGGCGCGAAAAGACCGGAACGTTCAACTCGATTTATCTCGTTAAATAGCGTTATAAGGTATTGAAATTTTTATAGAAATCGTTATGTCTCGTCGAAACGAAGGCGAACGTAACGATTTCTTTTTATTTTTTTGAAAAATTTCTCCCGCCGGACCAACATGACCGGAAGGCTGGCACTTCGACTAGGTTCCAGCCGGCACGTAGGGACTTAGAAAAATTCCGGCCGGCGCGAAAAGACGGAAACGTTCAACTCGATTTATCTCGTTAAATAGCGTTATAAGGTATTGAAATTTTTATAGAAATCGTTATGTCTCGTCGAAACGAAGGCGAACGTAACGATTTCTTTTCATTTTTTTGAAAAATTTCTCCCGCCGGACCAACATGACCGGGAGGCTGGCACTTCGACTAGGTTCCGGCCGGCACGTAGGGACTTAGAATAATTCCGACCAGCGCGAAAAGACGGAAAAGTTATTTCGAGTTATTTCCGTAAAAAGTGTTATGAGGTACACATATTTTTATATAAATCGCAATGTTATACCATTCTACGTCGGGATTAAGCATTTTTTTCGTTCAAATTTATTTAGAAAAAAATTTTCGGTGAAAGAGTTTTTTCGAGTTATTTCCTTAAAAAGCGTTACGAGGTATGGATTTTTTTACATAAATAGGAATGTTAAGACGTTTTACGTATGGATTAAACGTTTTTATCGTTCAAATTTGTTTAGAAAAAAATTTTCGCTCCAAGGGTTTTTTCGAGTTATTTCCTTAAAAAGCGTTATAAGGTACAAATATTTTTACATAAATCGCCATATAATTCGATTCTACGTGTGGATTAAACGTTTTTTTCGTTCAAATTTGTTTAAAAAAAAATTTTGTACGGCGACCACTCGGACCGTCGGACTTAGTCTCGCGCGGCATCGGCACGTAGGGACTTAGAAAAATTTTCAGTCGAAAAGTTATTTCGAGTTATTTCGTTAAAAAGCGTTACGAGGTATGAATTTTTTTACATAAATCGCAATAATATTCGATTCTACGTGTGGATTAAGCGTTTATTTTGTTCCAATTCATTTAGAAAAAAATTTTCATTTCAACGGTTTTTTCGAGTTATTTCGTTAAAAAGCGTTATAAGGTACGAATATTTTTACATAAATCGCAATATTATTCGATTCTACGTAGGGATTAAGCGTTTATTTCATCGCGGGAACGAAAAAAAAAAAATGGACCGACACACCCGGGACGTGGAACTTAGTCGCAAACTCGATCCGGACGTTGGGACTTAGAAAAATTTCGACCGAAAAGTTTTTTCGAGTTATTTCGGTAAAAAGCGTTATAAGGTATGAATTTTCTTACATAAATCGTAATAATATTCGATTCTACGTGTGGATTAAGCGTTTATTTTGTTCCAATTCATTTAGAAAAAAATTTTCATTTCAAGGGTTTTTTCGAGTTATTTCGTTAAAAAGCGTTATAAGGTATGAATTTTCTTACATAAATCGCAATAATATTCGATTCTACGTGTGGATTAAACATTTTTTTTGTTCAAATCCATTTACAAAAAAATTTTGTACGGCGACCACTCGGACCGTCGGACTTAGTCTCGCGCGGCATCGGCACGTAGGGACTTAGAAAAATTTTCAGTCGAAAAGTTTTTTCGAGTTATTTCGGTAAAAAGCGTTATAAGGTATGGATATTTTTGCATAAAAGGCGATAGAAACGCGTAATACGTCGGGATTAAGCGTTTATTTCATCCTGAAAAAGTTTTAAAAAAACGAGAACGAACACGCCTCGGACGTGGAACTTAGCCGCAGAGTCGAGCCGGACGTTGGAACTTAGAAAAATTTCGGCCGAAAAGTTTTTTCGAGTTATTTCGGTAAAAAGCGTTATAAGGTATGGATATTTTTGCATAAAAGGCGATAGAAACGCGTAATACGTCGGGATTAAGCGTTTATTTCATCCTGAAAAAGTTTTAAAAAAACGAGAACGAACACGCCTCGGACGTGGAACTTAGCCGCAGAGTCGAGCCGGACGTTGGAACTTAGAAAAATTTCGGCCGAAAAGTTTTTTCGAGTTATTTCGGTAAAAAGCGTTATAAGGTATGGATATTTTTGCATAAAAGGCGATAGAAACGCGTAATACGTCGGGATTAAGCGTTTATTTCATCCTGAAAAAGTTTTAAAAAAACGAGAACGAACACGCCTCGGACGTGGAACTTAGCCGCAGAGTCGAGCCGGACGTTGGAACTTAGAAAAATTTCGGCCGAAAAGTTTTTTCGAGTTATTTCGGTAAAAAGCGTTATAAGGTATGGATATTTTTGCATAAAAGGCGATAGAAACGCGTAATACGTCGGGATTAAGCGTTTATTTCATCCTGAAAAAGTTTTAAAAAAACGAGAACGAACACGCCTCGGACGTGGAACTTAGCCGCAGAGTCGAGCCGGACGTTGGAACTTAGAAAAATTTCGGCCGAAAAGTTTTTTCGAGTTATTTCGGTAAAAAGCGTTATAAGGTATGGATATTTTTGCATAAAAGGCGATAGAAACGCGTAATACGTCGGGATTAAGCGTTTATTTCATCCTGAAAAAGTTTTAAAAAAACGAGAACGAACACGCCTCGGACGTGGAACTTAGCCGCAGAGTCGAGCCGGACGTTGGAACTTAGAAAAATTTCGGCCGAAAAGTTTTTTCGAGTTATTTCGTTAAAAAGCGTTATAAGGTATGGATATTTTTGCATAAAAGGCGATAGAAACGCGTAATACGTCGGGATTAAGCGTTTATTTCATCCTGAAAAAGTTTTAAAAAAATGAGAACGAACACGCCTCGGACGTGGAACTTAGCCGCAGAGTCGAGCCGGACGTTGGAACTTAGAAAAATTTCGGCCGAAAAGTTTTTTCGAGTTATTTCGCTAAAAAGCGTTATAAGGTATGGATATTTTTGCATAAATCGCAATATTATTCGATTCTACGTAGGGATTAAGCGTTTATTTCATCGCGGGAACGAAAAAAAAAAATGGACCGACACACCCGGGACGTGGAACTTAGTCGCAAACTCGATCCGGACGTTGGGACTTAGAAAAATTTCGGCCGCGCGAAAAGTCCGAAAAGGTTTTTTCGAGTTATTTCGTTAAAAAGCGTTATAAGGTATAAATATTTTTACAGAAACGGTTATATCTCTATTAAATACGACTGGATTAAGCGTTTTTATCGAATTTTTTAAAAAAATAGGGTCCGTCGAAGTGACACGACCGGGATATTTTTGCAATTTTTTCGTTAATTAACGTTACAAGGTATATATTTTTTTGCATATTTCTCGTTATTTTATAGCGTTCTAATCGAGTTAATAGGTGGTTTTTGTCCGCGTTCGTTAAAACTGGTGGTTTACTGATGCGATTTTGAAAAAAAAAAAAAAATTAAATTTTTTGATAAAAACGTGTTTAAAATATATTAATTAGCCGTGCGTTAAAATATCTCCACGATAGGATGTTTTATAATGGTACTTTACCTGTTCGAAGTGACCGAGCGCTCCAGCGACTAAGTCCGACTGGACGTTGCTACGGAGGTTTGTCACGGTAAGCGCGCGGCCGCTAGCCCGGCCGGCGCCGACCTGCCGGCCGCCGCCTTGGTATCTATAAGAGACACGTCGAGCCGGACGGTTCGGACGGAACAGCGTTGGGCGTGTGGCTATTCTACGGCCTCGGTTGAGAATTCAGTCACCGCTCCTCGAGTCTTAGTGTACTTTTACGCTATTTCTCGACTGTTCCTTCGTTCTGTCTTGGTTCTTTCTCTACACTGCTGCGCCGCGGGTCGCTGTCCTGGACGTAATGACCAAATATCGTGGCAAGGTTCCCCTTAGTCGGGAAGCTGGTGCCCTGCGTGGGTTCGCTCTAACTTTATAAGTTAGGGCACTGCGCTTGGACTAACTGAGTACGTATTCATGCTGGATCGTCTGCGACGATCGATTCATATGCTTTGTGCCGGCAGAGTTTTATAGCGACAGAAGGCCGGCACATATTAAATTGGCTGGAGAGCGTGCTTCCTATCTTAGGTTGTGCGTTTCTCTTGGAAGATGTGTTCTATGGAAGTATAGCGAATATATTCTTAAGAAAGACGGTATGCCCAGCGCGCAGTTTACGTGCTTAAACCGTCAGGGTATATTCGAAAAAGGGAATAAAGCAAATCTTAAGTAGCAAGATCCTGTGAAAGTATGGTATTAATAAAAAGTTACGAGAATAAAAAGCTGTGAAAGTTACGCAGAATAAAAGCAGCTATACGAAGTTGTGTTTAGTGGCGTTCGATGAGTTTTGGGGGACCTTCGTAACGGCCACGGTGGAGTTCGACGAATAAAGTCGAACATCCACAAGACGTATATATAATATAAGTCTCGTCGTACGGTGTTACGTCCCACCTACGACACGGAGAACTTATAAAATTATGTGGAGAGTACTACTAAGTAAGATCCCTGGTTGATCCTGCCAGTAGTCATATGCTTGTCTCAAAGATTAAGCCATGCATGTCTCAGTACATGCCGCAATAAGGTGAAACCGCGAATGGCTCATTAAATCAGTTATGGTTTCTTGGATAGTAACCTAACTTTACTTGGATAACTGTGGCAATTCTAGAGCTAATACATGCAAACAGATTCCTTCCAGAGATGGTTGGAATGCTTTTATTAGATCAAAACCAATCGGTGGCGGATGGCTCGTCCGTCCGTCCATCGTTTGTTTTGGTGACTCTGAATAACTTTGTGCTGATCGTACGGTCATCTAGCACCGACGACGCATCTTTCAAATGTCTGCCTTATCAACTGTCGATGGTAGGCTCTGCGCCTACCATGGTTGTAACGGGTAACGGGGAATCAGGGTTCGATTCCGGAGAGGGAGCCTGAGAAACAGCTACCACATCCAAGGAAGGCAGCAGGCGCGCAAATTACCCACTCCCGGCACGGGGAGGTAGTGACGAAAAATAACGATACGGGACTCATCCGAGGCCCCGTAATCGGAATGAGTACACTTTAAATCCTTTAACGAGGACCAATTGGAGGGCAAGTCTGGTGCCAGCAGCCGCGGTAATTCCAGCTCCAATAGCGTATATTAAAGTTGTTGCGGTTAAAAAGCTCGTAGTTGAATTTGTGTACCACAGTGTCGGTTCACCGCTCGCGGTGTTTAACTGGCATTATGTGGTACGTCCTATCGGTGGGCTTAGCTCCTCGCGGGGCGGTCCAACCAATATCCCATCGCGGTGCTCTTCACTGAGTGTCGAGGTGGGCCGATACGTTTACTTTGAACAAATTAGAGTGCTTAAAGCAGGCTACCTTCGCCTGAATACTGTGTGCATGGAATAATGGAATAGGACCTCGGTTCTATTTTGTTGGTTTTCGGAGCCCCGAGGTAATGATTAATAGGGACAGATGGGGGCATTCGTATTGCGACGTTAGAGGTGAAATTCTTGGATCGTCGCAAGACGGACAGAAGCGAAAGCATTTGCCAAAAATGTTTTCATTAATCAAGAACGAAAGTTAGAGGTTCGAAGGCGATCAGATACCGCCCTAGTTCTAACCATAAACGATGCCAGCCAGCGATCCGCCGAAGTTCCTCCGATGACTCGGCGGGCAGCTTCCGGGAAACCAAAGCTTTTGGGTTCCGGGGGAAGTATGGTTGCAAAGCTGAAACTTAAAGGAATTGACGGAAGGGCACCACCAGGAGTGGAGCCTGCGGCTTAATTTGACTCAACACGGGAAACCTCACCAGGCCCAGACACCGGAAGGATTGACAGATTGATAGCTCTTTCTTGATTCGGTGGGTGGTGGTGCATGGCCGTTCTTAGTTGGTGGAGCGATTTGTCTGGTTAATTCCGATAACGAACGAGACTCTAGCCTGCTAAATAGACGTAACTTATGGTATCTCGAAGGCCCCCGGCTTCGGTCGGCGGGTTTTTACTACCAACGTACAAATAAATCTTCTTAGAGGAACAGGCGGCTTCTAGCCGCACGAGATTGAGCAATAACAGGTCTGTGATGCCCTTAGATGTTCTGGGCCGCACGCGCGCTACACTGAAGGAATCAGCGTGTTTTCCCTGGCCGAAAGGCCCGGGTAACCCGCTGAACCTCCTTCGTGCTAGGGATTGGGGCTTGCAATTATTCCCCATGAACGAGGAATTCCCAGTAAGCGCGAGTCATAAGCTCGCGTTGATTACGTCCCTGCCCTTTGTACACACCGCCCGTCGCTACTACCGATTGAATGATTTAGTGAGGTCTTCGGACTGGTGCGCGGCCAATGTGATAAGCATTGCCGATGTTACCGGGAAGATGACCAAACTTGATCATTTAGAGGAAGTAAAAGTCGTAACAAGGTTTCCGTAGGTGAACCTGCGGAAGGATCATTAACGAAAGAACCATAAACACAAAGAATTTGACTTAACACATGATGAGAGGGTCGGTCAGGAGCCGTACTCCTCCTGTATCGACCCATAAAGTATATACGACGTATTCACAAGCTATATACTTTAACAAATACACTGGCTACGGAGACAAGTATATTCCTTATGGCTGTTGACTCTCACTTGCTCCGTTAGCAAAAATAATTACAAGGAGGAGACAGACTCCTCCGGTTCTACGGAACTATACGAAGAGAAGGTGTGGCACTCTCTCTCGATCATCGGGATGAAGAGATATATATATATACCAATGCTGCAAATGCAAATACAAATGCACATATATATATTATATATATGAAACTAAACTAAAATTATTCGAGGCGCCTGCGTGAGGTCGTAAGACAGAAAGACCCGCCGTCTGCGAATAATACCAAAAAGGAGCGAACAATAATAACGAACATATATAATAACGAAAAAGGGAACTTGGCAAATATAATACAATATAATAAAAAGTTACAGTGGAAACCACGTGTATTGGAGAAATGCCGGTCGAGGCGCCTGCGTGAGGTCGTAAGACAGAAAGACCCGCCGTCACGATCTCGTATTTCGTCTTTGCACTGTGGAAACCCAACGAACGAACAAATAATATTACAACTAAAATCTCTAAAGTGCCTCGTGTCGGAGAGATCTTGCTCACACCCAACCTCTTCTATATTTCGTGGTCTGTGTTGCGTTGTGTCTCCTCCTAGCAACGGGACATATCGAAGACTCCTCTTTGGGATCGAACGAAGTCTCTGCGCGAGCTTCCTACCCATAGGGCGTGTGCTCTTCGAGTGTCGTTTCGTTGTCGTTCGTCTCAACGGCGTTCGATATACGAAGGTGGTTCTGCAAACGAAACCACGTTGTACGTATCGTACTCGTGGATCGGGTAACCAGGAAAGAAAACGCATAGAGTGGATGTTGGCCCGAAAAGATATATATATTATATGCGAGTGATGGTAGAGAGAAAAGACTTTTACAGTCAAAGTTCGATCAGAGGGAACGCCGGCAGTCTATCTCCTCGTCGCGAGTCGTATGCCCCGTGCCGTCGCAACAGTTTTTCAAACTCTGCTTCTGGATATTGGGAAGAAACGACAGCGCGAGAGATACGACGACCGTGCGTTCCATCGAATTTTTTTTTTATACCTGAACGACCAAGTTCGTTCAGAGGGGACGCCGGTAGTCTATGTTCACGTCTTGGGTCGTATTCCCCATGCCGTCGTAACAGTTTTTCAAACTCTGCTTCTGGATATTGGGAAGAAACGACAGCGCGAGAACTACGACGACCGTGCGTGCCATCGAATTTTTCTAACACCCGAACGACCCTAAAGTTTGTTCGGAGGGGACGCCGGCCGTCCGTAGTATCCTCGTTGTCGTGAGTCGAATGCCCCGTGCCGTCGCAACAGTTTTTCAAACTCTGCTTCTGGATATTGGGAAGAAACGACCGCGCGAGGACTACTGCGACGACCGCGCGTCCCATTTTTTTTTTTACCTGAACGAACGAACAAAGTTCGTTCAGAGGGGACGCCGGCCGTCCGTAGTATCCTCGTTGTCGTGAGTCTCGAATGCCCCGTGCCGTCGCAACAGTTTTTCAAACTCTGCTTCTGGATATTGGGAAGAAAGGACCGCGCGAGGACTACTGCGACGACCGCGCGTCCCATTTTTTTTATGCCTGAACGAACGAAGAAATTGTGTTGAATCAGAGGGGACGCCGGCCGTCCGTAGTATCCTCGTTGTCGTGAGTCGAATGCCCCGTGCCGTCGCAACAGTTTTTCAAACTCTGCTTCTGGATATTGGGAAGAAACGACCGCGCGAGGACTACTACGACGACGACCGCGCGTCCCATTTTTTTTTATGCCCGAACGAACGAAGAAATCTTGTCGAATCAGAGGGGACGCCGGCCGTCCGTAGTATCCTCGTTGTCGTGAGTCGAATGCCCCGTGCCGTCGCAACAGTTTTTCAAACTCTGCTTCTGGATATTGGGAAGAAACGACCGCGCGAGGACTACTACGACGACGACCGTGCGTCCCATTTTTTTGTTATGCCCGAACGACGGAGATTCGCCGGCTTTTCGCTGCGAACAATCGGACGAGAGGAACGCATCTATCGTCGATCCATATATCTTGAGATACCATGGGCTAGCCACCTTGCGTGTTTCTTCGCGAGATCGCTGTGCTGTACAGAGGATTCAGAATCGGGTGTACATCCCCGTCGTTTCCTGACGAACGGAGCCTCGATCTCGACGGTTTCAAAGAACTTTACGCCCGGTCGGCGGGCGCGTGTTTCGTCGCGCAGTCCGCCGATTTCGTTTCGGAACATTCGTGTCGTCGATCTTACGGCGACTTCCGCCGATCCGATTCCCGTTGGTCGGACGTGTCGGATATCGGCTTCTTCGGAACCGAGAATTCGAGTACAGAGTACATTGAGTATCATATACACAAAAATGGCAAAATGCATAAAAGATTACCCTGAACGGTGGATCACTTGGCTCGTGGGTCGATGAAGAACGCAGCTAATTGCGCGTCAACGTGTGAACTGCAGGACACATGAACATCGACATTTCGAACGCACATTGCGGTCCACGGATACAATTCCTGGACCACGCCTGGCTGAGGGTTGCTCACGTAAACCTAAGACTGCTTGCGTTGCGTATCGTTGCTCCTCGGTCTGTCTCTTCTCTGTCCTTTCTTGCCGCCTCGTCGACATCCCGCCGTCGTTCGTCTTAGAACGTTTCAGAGTCGGTGGACGAGCGCGCCCAAGCGAAGGATACGAAATAAAAGAGCAGTCGAGGCGTACGTACTGCGACGTACGAGCGATTGTTGGACGTTCGTCGGCGTTCGTCGCGGTCGTGTCGAAAGCCGTGTGGCAAATCGTCGGCACGCTCTCGATACAAATATACAAGATCTATCGTGTTCACGGGAGACTCGTGCACAACCTACCTCTGTCTCTCTCTGTCCCTTCTTGCCTTGACAACCCGCCGTCGTTCGCGTTAGAACGTTTCAGAGTCGGACGAAGCGCAAGAAGAAGGATACGAACAAGAGCGGAGAGAACCCCGTCGTCGTTGTCGACACGCGGTTATCGAATCATACGCACAAGTTTTCCTCGTGGCCGATTTTTTTTTGTTTTTGTATCAGCCTCTGTCACGTTTTGTCGGTCTTCGCACGAAGGTCCGCGCCCCCGACGTCGTCTTAAATGAATTTTTCTTTGGCGAGACTGAGAGAAAGCAGCAGCAAAGATTTTTACTGGCTGTGTGACTCTAGTGGAGAGAGGAGAGAAGAGAGAACCAAGATATTACCCAAACCTCTAAAATCTTGGTGGCGTAACGAAACCTTCGAAAGAAGCAAAATCACCGTCTCCTTTCTCGAGACGCTTTGCTCGTACAGCCCCAGGGATCGAATGCCCACTCCGTCTGTTCGTGCGGCAGAGTAGTATTCTGCAGGCGCGAGACGATCGAGACGAGAGAGAAGACAACGAGGACCGTCGCATCGATGGGTCGTCGTTGCGTTTATCATCCTCTGTGCCGGTAAATCTTTTAACTCACGACACAACGAGTTGCCGTAGATCCGGGAACGCACAAGCGAGATTCTTCGAACGCTGATGACTTAGGGAGATATGATCCCCAGCGTTGCGCCGGAGATCGGAGAGTACGCGTACTTGTATCGGGACGAATTCTTCCCCGTCGTCGCGTATCTCTCTGCCCGCGCACCTGGCCCAAAGCCACGTTCGTCGGAATCTTATTATAAAGAAAGCTTGTGCGTATCTAGCGTGTGTCTATGATCGGTTTCTCGCGTGGGTTATTGGACGAAAGCTCAAGGTGATGGCGCAGCGTTTCCGTACCCGATGGTAGATGCGCACGCGAGTCCGTTACGAAGTTGTTCGATCTCTCGTCGCCGACGGTCGTCTTCGTCGTCCTGCGAGAAGGAATCGCTCTGACACGCACGGAGAGATCGCGCAAGAGGAAGAGAACGATCCCCTTTGGAGAGGCTCGAGAAAGACTCGAGATCGAAGAGACGAGGTATACACGCGCGTGTACGTACGACGTTACGCGCGTGTGATTTTTTTTTGCTTTGAAGCGATTTCGTCGCTCCGAGAGTATATATTTTAGAGAGAGAGTGTGAAAAGAGATCGTTGGTCATCCCATGTCTCTTCGTCGTCTATATCGCTGGACCGCGCATCCTAACCGTCGCGCCGGTCGTCCAGTCCCCGAGAATGCTCTTAAACCACCCCAAGGTGTACGCTCTCGCTCGACGTTCCAGTTGCGAGCGTTCCCATGCGTTTTCGTCGTTGGTACAGAGCAAAGAAACCGACGGGCACGAAAAGTGTCTCCGTCGCGTGTTCGATCTCTGTGCCAGCAGTAACAGGCGAGAACAAGGAACCGCTCTGGAATTAGTCGAAAATTAGAGAAACGGCCGAGGGAGATATACGTACTTCCGACATCGTGGTGCGTATATATCGAGATACAAGAGATACACAGAGGACGGGCGTTAAAGAACCGGACGCGGGAACGGATGTCTCGCGAGAGTCTTTCGATGCGACGAACGAAG
>NW_026869742.1:887500-890000 GCF_905332965.1 Bombus pascuorum | reverse complement strand
GCAGGGAGATAGGGTTTGGAACGCGAAGAGCACCGCAGTTGCGGCGGTGTCCGGATCTTCCCCTCGGACCTTGAAAATCCAGGAGAGGGCCACGTGGAGGTGTCGCGCCGGTTCGTACCCATATCCGCAGCAGGTCTCCAAGGTAAAGAGCCTCTAGTCGATAGATTAATGTAGGTAAGGGAAGTCGGCAAATTGGATCCGTAACTTCGGAATAAGGATTGGCTCTGAGGAGCGGGGCGTGTCGGGCTTGGTCGGGAAGCGGGTTTGGCTGACGTGCCGGGCCTGGGCGAGCTGAACGGGCGGGCGGCGCCGGTCTCCCCTTCACAGGGGGCACGATCGGTGGTCGCGCGTCCCGGGATCCGAGCTCGGTCCCGTGCCTTGGCCTCCCGCGGATCTTCCTTGCTGCGAGGCTTCCGTCGTCGACGACGGTGCGCTGTGTCGTGCCGTCGCTCGGCGGTAGTTCTCTTCGGCCGCCATTCAACGCTCAGCTCAGAACTGGCACGGACTAGGGGAATCCGACTGTCTAATTAAAACAAAGCATTGCGATGGCCCCCGAGGGTGTTGACGCAATGTGATTTCTGCCCAGTGCTCTGAATGTCAACGTGAAGAAATTCAAAAAAGCGCGGGTAAACGGCGGGAGTAACTATGACTCTCTTAAGGTAGCCAAATGCCTCGTCATCTAATTAGTGACGCGCATGAATGGATTAACGAGATTCCCTCTGTCCCTATCTACTAAGTCAGGGCCCTAAGGAAGATAGGCGGCTGCGGGCTGGTCGTAGAAACGACCAAGCCGGAGGATTTGAAGGCGTTCACGGAGAACGCGAAATTAAAGGGGGCTGGTCTAAAAGCCAGCACGCCTACGAGAAGGAACCCGAGGATGATAATCTACGACGTACCGAGGGATAACTCGGAGGAGGAAATACTGGCCTGCCTCCGTAGACAGAACCAGGAGAGACTGGGCGAAGAGGACATAGCGGCCATCAAGTTCTGTTTCAGAACAGGCCGCAAGGATCAGACCGAAACGAACTGGGTGGTCGAGGTACCACCCCCCGTTAGAGACAAGCTCCTTAAGGGGAAATTATATATCTCCTGGAACGCGTGTAAAGTGAGAGACTTTGTAGCGATAAGTAGATGCTACAAATGTCAAGGATACGGGCACGTGGCCAAATACTGCCGCGTGAATTACGACATTTGCGCCCACTGCGCCGACAGTGGCCATGGCACCAAGGCATGCCCTAACAAGAGCAACCCACCCAGCTGTGTCAATTGCAAAAAGACTGGGAAAAAGGGAGACCATGCTGCCTCCAACATAAACTGTCCGGCGTATAAGAGGGCATTGGAGCAATATGTTTCGAAGACCACCTATGAGTAAAATGTCCCGCAAATCTGGAAATGGACTCGGGAGCCAATGGGGGATAAGGATCCTGCAACACAACATGCAGAGATCGAAAATCGTCCCCCATGAAATCAAAGCGCAGTTAAAGGCTGAAGGAAACGTCATCCTGCTAATGCAGGAGCCCTACAGCCTCGACGGAAGGATACCTGGGCTCGCGGGGTTCGCGATCGCCTCTCGAGGCTCCAAGCAGGACCCGCCGATGGCCGCGGTGGGAATCGGTAGCAGATGCATGACGGCGCTGGAGATAGCAGGCCTATGCACAACCCACTGCGTGTGTGTGCAGATAAGCGACGGTGAAACGGAAATTTACGTCGTCAGCCAGTACTTCCCGCCGACCGAAAACATCGAGGTCGGCATTCGACAGCTGGAGGAGGTACTGAGACACACGAGAGGAAAGAAGCTTCTAATAGGCATGGATGCTAACGCCAAATCGCCGTTGTGGAATAGCAGGAGCATCGACGACAGGGGTGAAGCCTTGGAGGCCGTCATTGCGCAATACGGCCTCCACATCCTAAATAGACCGGGAGAGGCTCACACGTTCGAAACCACCAGGGGGCGATCGAACATCGATATAACCCTGGCGAGTCCAGAGATCATACCGCTCGTGGAAGACTGGAGAGTACACGAGGACGGAACCTCCAGCGATCACAGAATCCTGGAGACGCGCCTAACACCCGAGAGGGAAAGCCCCCAGCCGCACCAGCCGGTGATGAGATACAACACAAGGACCGCCGACTGGGAGGGGTTCCAGAAGATCCTTCTGGAGGAGAGAACACTCCTCCAGGAACTCGTCCCACAGCGCGAGGAGGACGTCGAAGAGATGGCGGTGCGCCTGCAGGCAGCCCTGAGAAGAGCCTGCGACGCAACCATCCGGAGGAAGAAATGGCACCACAAATCCGTGCCATGGTGGACGCCAGAGCTCACCAGGGCGAAGCGACGCGCCTACCGGGCGAGAAGAAGATTCCAGGCGACCAGGGACCCTGAAGAGAGGGAACTCGAGAAAGCGCGATACCGGGAAGCCGTCAAGTCGTACAAGAGAGCGGTGACCGAGGCCAAGAACCGGAGCTGGCAGGAGTTCGTCACCAAAGAAGGCAATAAAGAACA
>NW_026869742.1:865000-882500 GCF_905332965.1 Bombus pascuorum | reverse complement strand
TTGCTTTAAAGACGAAAAGCAATACGCCGCTGGACTTGGCGGCGTTTTTTTTTAAATTAAAATAGAAAAGCAATACGCCGCTGGACTTGTAAGCGTGCGCTCGAGAAAGCAATACGCCGCTGGACTTGAACGTGTGCGCCTGAAAAAGGCAACACGCCGCTGCACTTGAACGTGCGCGCCTGAAGAAGGCAACACGCCGCTGCAGCGATGACAATGGAACGGCGCGCTGCCCCCCCAGCCCCCCTATCGCGGGCCAGCGACGGAGTAGACTCGATATTATAAAGGTACGCCCAGCACCGAGACGCCCTGTGCGCGCGCGCGCACGCTCGCTCGCTCGCTCGCTCGCTCCGCTCGCTCGAGGAAAGACTAGCCCAACCCAAAACCGATGCCGCGAATATCGAGGAACGAACGCGAAAGAGAGATTGGTTTTGGGTCGGTCTAGTTTTTTTTTCGAGCGAGCGGAGCGAGCGAGCGACGCGCGAGAGCCTGCCGCTTGCCTCCGTCCAACGCAGGGACTTTGAAAATATTCGACGAGTGCGGAAACACCGAAAAGTTATTTCGAGTTATTTCCTAAAAAAGCGGTATAAAGTGCAAATATTTTTACACGAATCGCGATATTATATCATTCTACGTCGGGATTAAGCGTTTTTTTCGTTCAAATATGTTTAGAAAAAAATTTTCATTTCAACGGTTTTTTCGAGTTATTTCGTTAAAAAGCGGTATAAAGTGCAAATATTTTTACACGAATCGCGATATTATATCATTCTACGTCGGGATTAAGCGTTTTTTTCGTTCCAATTCGTTTAGAAAAAAATTTTCATTTCAAGGGTTTTTTCGAGTTATTTCGGTAAAAAGCGTTATAAGGTACAAATATTTTTACACAAATCGCAATATTATACCATTCTACGTCGGGATTAAGCGTTTTTTTCGTTCCTATTTGTTTAGAAAAAAATTTTCATTTCAAGGGTTTTTTCGAGTTATTTCCTTAAAAAGCGGTATAAAGCACAAATATTTTTACATAAATCGCCATATAATTCGATTCTACGCGTGGATTAAACGTTTATTTTGTTCCAATTCATTTAAAAAAAAATTGTGTACGGCGACCAATCGAACCGCCGAACTTAGTCTCGCGCGGCATCGGCACGTAGGGACTTAGAAAAATTTCGGCCGGTTCGAAAAGACCGGAACGTTCAACTCGATTTATCTCGTTAAATAGCGTTATAAGGTATTGAAATTTTTATAGAAATCGTTATGTCTCGTCGAAACGAAGGCGAACGTAACGATTTCTTTTTATTTTTTTGAAAAATTTCTCCCGCCGGACCAACATGACCGGAAGGCTGGCACTTCGACTAGGTTCCAGCCGGCACGTAGGGACTTAGAAAAATTCCGGCCGGCGCGAAAAGACGGAAACGTTCAACTCGATTTATCTCGTTAAATAGCGTTATAAGGTGTTGAAATTTTTATAGAAATCGTTATGTCTCGTCGAAACGAAGGCGAACGTAACGATTTCTTTTCATTTTTTTGAAAAATTTCACCCGCCGGACCAACATGACCGGGAGGCTGGCACTTCGACTAGGTTCCGGCCGGCACGTAGGGACTTAGAATAATTCCGACCAGCGCGAAAAGACGGAAAAGTTATTTCGAGTTATTTCCGTAAAAAGTGTTATGAGGTACACATATTTTTATATAAATCGCAATGTTATACCATTCTACGTCGGGATTAAGCATTTTTTCGTTCAAATTTATTTAGAAAAAAATTTTCGGTGAAAGAGTTTTTTCGAGTTATTTCCTTAAAAAGCGTTACGAGGTATGGATTTTTTTACATAAATAGGAATGTTAAGACGTTTTACGTATGGATTAAACGTTTTTATCGTTCAAATTTGTTTAGAAAAAAATTTTCGCTCCAAGGGTTTTTTCGAGTTATTTCCTTAAAAAGCGTTATAAGGCACAAATATTTTTACATAAATCGCCATATAATTCCATTCTACGTGTGGATTAAACGTTTTTTTCGTTCAAATTTGTTTAAAAAAAAATTTTGTACGGCGACCGCTCGGACCGTCGGACTTAGTCTCGCGCGGCATCGGCACGTAGGGACTTAGAAAAATTTTCAGTCGAAAAGTTTTTTCGAGTTATTTCGGTAAAAAGCGTTATAAGGTACGAATATTTTTGCATAAAAGGCGATAGAAACGCGTAATACGTCGGGATTAAGCGTTTATTTCATCCTGAAAAAGTTTTAAAAAAATGAGAACGAACACGCCTCGGACGTGGAACTTAGTCGCAGAGTCGAGCCGGACGTTGGAACTTAGAAAAATTTCGGCCGAAAAGTTTTTTCGAGTTATTTCGCTAAAAAGCGTTATAAGGTATGGATATTTTTGCATAAAAGGCGATAGAAACGCGTAATACGTCGGGATTAAGCGTTTATTTCATCCTGAAAAAGTTTTAAAAAAATGAGAACGAACACGCCTCGGACGTGGAACTTAGCCGCAGAGTCGAGCCGGACGTTGGAACTTAGAAAAATTTCGGCCGAAAAGTTTTTTCGAGTTATTTCGGTAAAAAGCGTTATAAGGTATGGATATTTTTGCATAAAAGGCGATAGAAACGCATAATACGTCGGGATTAAGCGTTTATTTCATCCTGAAAAAGTTTTAAAAAAACGAGAACGAACACGCCTCGGACGTGGAACTTAGCCGCAGAGTCGAGCCGGACGTTGGAACTTAGAAAAATTTCGGCCGAAAAGTTTTTTCGAGTTATTTCGGTAAAAAGCGTTATAAGGTATGGATATTTTTGCATAAAAGGCGATAGAAACGCGTAATACGTCGGGATTAAGCGTTTATTTCATCCTGAAAAAGTTTTAAAAAAATGAGAACGAACACGCCTCGGACGTGGAACTTAGTCGCAGAGTCGAGCCGGACGTTGGAACTTAGAAAAATTTCGGCCGCGCGAAAAGTCCGAAAAGGTTTTTTCGAGTTATTTCGTTAAAAAGCGTTACGAGGTATGAATTTTTTTACATAAATCGTAATAATATTCGATTCTACGTGTGGATTAAGCGTTTATTTTGTTCCAATTCATTTAGAAAAAAATTTTCATTTCAACGGTTTTTTCGAGTTATTTCCTTAAAAAGCGTTATAAGGTACAAATATTTTTACATAAATCGCAATAATATTCGTTTCTACGTGTGGATTAAACATTTTTTTTGTTCCAATTCATTTAGAAAAAAATTTTCATTTCAAGGGTTTTTTCGAGTTATTTCCTTAAAAAGCGTTATAAGGTATGAATTTTCTTACATAAATCGCAATAATATTCGATTCTACGTGTGGATTAAACGTTTATTTTGTTCCAATTCATTTAGAAAAAAATTTTGTACGGCGACCACTCGGACCGTCGGACTTAGTCTCGCGCGGCATCGGCACGTAGGGACTTAGAAAAATTTTCAGTCGAAAAGTTTTTTCGAGTTATTTCGGTAAAAAGCGTTATAAGGTATGGATATTTTTGCATAAAAGGCGATAGAAACGCGTAATACGTCGGGATTAAGCGTTTATTTCATCCTGAAAAAGTTTTAAAAAAACGAGAACGAACACGCCTCGGACGTGGAACTTAGCCGCAGAGTCGAGCCGGACGTTGGAACTTAGAAAAATTTCGGCCGAAAAGTTTTTTCGAGTTATTTCGCTAAAAAGCGTTATAAGGTATGGATATTTTTGCATAAAAGGCGATAGAAACGCGTAATACGTCGGGATTAAGCGTTTATTTCATCCTGAAAAAGTTTTAAAAAAATGAGAACGAACACGCCTCGGACGTGGAACTTAGTCGCAGAGTCGAGCCGGACGTTGGAACTTAGAAAAATTTCGGCCGAAAAGTTTTTTCGAGTTATTTCGTTAAAAAGCGTTATAAGGTATGGATATTTTTGCATAAAAGGCGATAGAAACGCATAATACGTCGGGATTAAGCGTTTATTTCATCCTGAAAAAGTTTTAAAAAAATGAGAACGAACACGCCTCGGACGTGGAACTTAGCCGCAGAGTCGAGCCGGACGTTGGAACTTAGAAAAATTTCGACCGAAAAGTTTTTTCGAGTTATTTCGGTAAAAAGCGTTATAAGGTACGAATATTTTTACATAAATCGCAATATTATTCGATTCTACGTAGGGATTAAGCGTTTATTTCATCGCGGGAACGAAAAAAAAAAATGGACCGACACACCCGGGACGTGGAACTTAGTCGCAAACTCGATCCGGACGTTGGGACTTAGAAAAATTTCGGCCGCGCGAAAAGTCCGAAAAGGTTTTTTCGAGTTATTTCGTTAAAAAGCGTTATAAGGTATAAATATTTTTACAGAAACGGTTATATCTCTATTAAATACGACTGGATTAAGCGTTTTTATCGAATTTTTTAAAAAAATAGGGTCCGTCGAAGTGACACGACCGGGATATTTTTGCAATTTTTTCGTTAATTAACGTTACAAGGTATATATTTTTTTGCATATTTCTCGTTATTTTATAGCGTTCTAATCGAGTTAATAGGTGGTTTTTGTCCGCGTTCGTTAAAACTGGTGGTTTACTGATGCGATTTTGAAAAAAAAAAAAAATTAAATTTTTTGATAAAAACGTGTTTAAAATATATTAATTAGCCGTGCGTTAAAATATCTCCACGATAGGATGTTTTATAATGGTACTTTACCTGTTCGAAGTGACCGAGCGCTCCAGCGACTAAGTCCGACTGGACGTTGCTACGGAGGTTTGTCACGGTAAGCGCGCGGCCGCTAGCCCGGCCGGCGCCGACCTGCCGGCCGCCGCCTTGGTATCTATAAGAGACACGTCGAGCCGGACGGTTCGGACGGAACAGCGTTGGGCGTGTGGCTATTCTACGGCCTCGGTTGAGAATTCAGTCACCGCTCCTCGAGTCTTAGTGTACTTTTACGCTATTTCTCGACTGTTCCTTCGTTCTGTCTTGGTTCTTTCTCTACACTGCTGCGCCGCGGGTCGCTGTCCTGGACGTAATGACCAAATATCGTGGCAAGGTTCCCCTTAGTCGGGAAGCTGGTGCCCTGCGTGGGTTCGCTCTAACTTTATAAGTTAGGGCACTGCGCTTGGACTAACTGAGTACGTATTCATGCTGGATCGTCTGCGACGATCGATTCATATGCTTTGTGCCGGCAGCGTTTTATAGTGTAAGAAGGCCGGCACATATTAAATTGGCTGGAGAGCGTGCTTCCTATCTTAGGTTGTGCGTTTCTCTTGGAAGATGTGTTCTATGGAAGTATAGCGAATATATTCTTAAGAAAGACGGTATGCCCAGCGCGCAGTTTACGTGCTTAAACCGTCAGGGTATATTCGAAAAAGGGAATAAAGCAAATCTTAAGTAGCAAGATCCTGTGAAAGTATGGTATTAATAAAAAGTTACGAGAATAAAAAGCTGTGAAAGTTACGCAGAATAAAAGCAGCTATACGAAGTTGTGTTTAGTGGCGTTCGATGAGTTTTGGGGGACCTTCGTAACGGCCACGGTGGAGTTCGACGAATAAAGTCGAACATCCACAAGACGTATATATAATATAAGTCTCGTCGTACGGTGTTACGTCCCACCTACGACACGGAGAACTTATAAAATTATGTGGAGAGTACTACTAAGTAAGATCCCTGGTTGATCCTGCCAGTAGTCATATGCTTGTCTCAAAGATTAAGCCATGCATGTCTCAGTACATGCCGCAATAAGGTGAAACCGCGAATGGCTCATTAAATCAGTTATGGTTTCTTGGATAGTAACCTAACTTTACTTGGATAACTGTGGCAATTCTAGAGCTAATACATGCAAACAGATTCCTTCCAGAGATGGTTGGAATGCTTTTATTAGATCAAAACCAATCGGTGGCGGATGGCTCGTCCGTCCGTCCATCGTTTGTTTTGGTGACTCTGAATAACTTTGTGCTGATCGTACGGTCATCTAGCACCGACGACGCATCTTTCAAATGTCTGCCTTATCAACTGTCGATGGTAGGCTCTGCGCCTACCATGGTTGTAACGGGTAACGGGGAATCAGGGTTCGATTCCGGAGAGGGAGCCTGAGAAACAGCTACCACATCCAAGGAAGGCAGCAGGCGCGCAAATTACCCACTCCCGGCACGGGGAGGTAGTGACGAAAAATAACGATACGGGACTCATCCGAGGCCCCGTAATCGGAATGAGTACACTTTAAATCCTTTAACGAGGACCAATTGGAGGGCAAGTCTGGTGCCAGCAGCCGCGGTAATTCCAGCTCCAATAGCGTATATTAAAGTTGTTGCGGTTAAAAAGCTCGTAGTTGAATTTGTGTACCACAGTGTCGGTTCACCGCTCGCGGTGTTTAACTGGCATTATGTGGTACGTCCTATCGGTGGGCTTAGCTCCTCGCGGGGCGGTCCAACCAATATCCCATCGCGGTGCTCTTCACTGAGTGTCGAGGTGGGCCGATACGTTTACTTTGAACAAATTAGAGTGCTTAAAGCAGGCTACCTTCGCCTGAATACTGTGTGCATGGAATAATGGAATAGGACCTCGGTTCTATTTTGTTGGTTTTCGGAGCCCCGAGGTAATGATTAATAGGGACAGATGGGGGCATTCGTATTGCGACGTTAGAGGTGAAATTCTTGGATCGTCGCAAGACGGACAGAAGCGAAAGCATTTGCCAAAAATGTTTTCATTAATCAAGAACGAAAGTTAGAGGTTCGAAGGCGATCAGATACCGCCCTAGTTCTAACCATAAACGATGCCAGCCAGCGATCCGCCGAAGTTCCTCCGATGACTCGGCGGGCAGCTTCCGGGAAACCAAAGCTTTTGGGTTCCGGGGGAAGTATGGTTGCAAAGCTGAAACTTAAAGGAATTGACGGAAGGGCACCACCAGGAGTGGAGCCTGCGGCTTAATTTGACTCAACACGGGAAACCTCACCAGGCCCAGACACCGGAAGGATTGACAGATTGATAGCTCTTTCTTGATTCGGTGGGTGGTGGTGCATGGCCGTTCTTAGTTGGTGGAGCGATTTGTCTGGTTAATTCCGATAACGAACGAGACTCTAGCCTGCTAAATAGACGTAACTTATGGTATCTCGAAGGCCCCCGGCTTCGGTCGGCGGGTTTTTACTACCAACGTACAAATAAATCTTCTTAGAGGAACAGGCGGCTTCTAGCCGCACGAGATTGAGCAATAACAGGTCTGTGATGCCCTTAGATGTTCTGGGCCGCACGCGCGCTACACTGAAGGAATCAGCGTGTTTTCCCTGGCCGAAAGGCCCGGGTAACCCGCTGAACCTCCTTCGTGCTAGGGATTGGGGCTTGCAATTATTCCCCATGAACGAGGAATTCCCAGTAAGCGCGAGTCATAAGCTCGCGTTGATTACGTCCCTGCCCTTTGTACACACCGCCCGTCGCTACTACCGATTGAATGATTTAGTGAGGTCTTCGGACTGGTGCGCGGCCAATGTGATAAGCATTGCCGATGTTACCGGGAAGATGACCAAACTTGATCATTTAGAGGAAGTAAAAGTCGTAACAAGGTTTCCGTAGGTGAACCTGCGGAAGGATCATTAACGAAAGAACCATAAACACAAAGAATTTGACTTAACACATGATGAGAGGGTCGGTCAGGAGCCGTACTCCTCCTGTATCGACCCGTAAAGTATATACGACGTATTCACAAGCTATATACTTTGACAAATACACTGGCTACGGAGACAAGTATATTCCTTATGGCTGTTGACTCTCACTTGCTCCGTTAGCAAAAATAATTACAAGGAGGAGACAGACTCCTCCGGTTCTACGGAACTATACGAAGAGAAGGTGTGGCACTCTCTCTCGATCATCGGGATGAAGAGATATATATATACCAATGCTGCAAATGCAAATACAAATGCACATATATATATTATATATATGAAACTAAACTAAAATTATTCGAGGCGCCTGCGTGAGGTCGTAAGACAGAAAGACCCGCCGTCTGCGAATAATACCAAAAAGGGGCAAACAATAATAACGAACATATATAATAACGAAAAAGGGAACTTGGCAAATATAATACAATATAATGAAAAGTTAAAGTGGAAACCACGTGTATTGGAGAAATGCCGGTCGAGGCGCCTGCGTGAGGTCGTAAGACAGAAAGACCCGCCGTCACGATCTCGTATTTCGTCTTTGCACTGTGGAAACCCAACGAACGAACAAATAATATTACAACTAAAATCTCTAAAGTGCCTCGTGTCGGAGAGATCTTGCTCACACCCAACCTCTTCTATATTTCGTGGTCTGTGTTGCGTTGTGTCTCCTCCTAGCAACGGGACATATCGAAGACTCCTCTTTGGGATCGAACGAAGTCTCTGCGCGAGCTTCCTACCCATAGGGCGTGTGCTCTTCGAGTGTCGTTTCGTTGTCGTTCGTCTCAACGGCGTTCGATATACGAAGGTGGTTCTGCAAACGAAACCACGTTGTACGTATCGTACTCGTGGATCGGGTAACCAGGAAAGAAAACGCATAGAGTGGATGTTGGCCCGAAAAGATATATATATTATATGCGAGTGATGGTAGAGAGAAAAGACTTTTACAGTCAAAGTTCGATCAGAGGGAACGCCGGCAGTCTATCTCCTCGTCGCGAGTCGTATGCCCCGTGCCGTCGCAACAGTTTTTCAAACTCTGCTTCTGGATATTGGGAAGAAACGACAGCGCGAGAGATACGACGACCGTGCGTTCCATCGAATTTTTTTTTTATACCTGAACGACCAAGTTCGTTCAGAGGGGACGCCGGTAGTCTATGTCCTCGTCGCGAGTCGTATGCCCCGTGCCGTCGCAACAGTTTTTCAAACTCTGCTTCTGGATATTGGGAAGAAACGACAGCGCGAGAACTACGACGACCGTGCGTCCCATCGAATTTTTTCTAACACCTGATCGACCAAAGTTCGTTCAGAGGGGACGCCGGTAGTCTATGTTCACGTCTTGGGTCGTATTCCCCATGCCGTCGTAACAGTTTTTCAAACTCTGCTTCTCGATATTGAGAAGCAACGATGTGCGCGAGAACTACGACGACCGTGCGTCCCATCGAATTTTTTCTAACACCTGATCGACCAAAGTTTGTTCAGAGGGGACGCCGGTAGTCTATCTCCTCGTCGCGAGTCGTATGCCCCGTGCCGTCGCAACAGTTTTTCAAACTCTGCTTCTGGATATTGGGAAGAAACGACAGCGCGAGAGCTACGACGACCGTGCGTCCCATCGAATTTTTCTAACACCTCATCGACGAAAGTTCGTTCAGAGGGAACGCCGGCAGTCTATCTCCTCGTCGCGAGTCGTATGCCCCGTGCCGTCGCAACAGTTTTTCAAACTCTGCTTCTGGATATTGGGAAGAAACGACAGCGCGAGAGCTACGACGACCGTGCGTTCCATCGAATTTTTTTTTTATACCTGAACGACCAAGTTCGTTCAGAGGGGACGCCGGTAGTCTATGTCCTCGTCGCGAGTCGTATGCCCCGTGCCGTCGCAACAGTTTTTCAAACTCTGCTTCTGGATATTGGGAAGAAACGACAGCGCGAGAACTACGACGACCGTGCGTACCATCGAATTTTTCTAACACCTCATCGACCAAAGTTCGTTCAGAGGGAACGCCGGCAGTCTATCTCCTCGTCGCGAGTCGTATGCCCCGTGCCGTCGCAACAGTTTTTCAAACTCTGCTTCTGGATATTGGGAAGAAACGACAGCGCGAGAGCTACGACGACCGTGCGTTCCATCGAATTTTTTTTTTATACCTGAACGACCAAGTTCGTTCAGAGGGGACGCCGGTAGTCTATGTCCTCGTCGCGAGTCGTATGCCCCGTGCCGTCGCAACAGTTTTTCAAACTCTGCTTCTGGATATTGGGAAGAAACGACAGCGCGAGAACTACGACGACCGTGCGTACCATCGAATTTTTCTAACACCTCATCGACCAAAGTTCGTTCAGAGGGAACGCCGGCAGTCTATCTCCTCGTCGCGAGTCGTATGCCCCGTGCCGTCGCAACAGTTTTTCAAACTCTGCTTCTGGATATTGGGAAGAAACGACAGCGCGAGAGATACGACGACCGTGCGTTCCATCGAATTTTTTTTTTATACCTGAACGACCAAGTTCGTTCAGAGGGGACGCCGGTAGTCTATGTCCTCGTCGCGAGTCGTATGCCCCGTGCCGTCGCAACAGTTTTTCAAACTCTGCTTCTGGATATTGGGAAGAAACGACAGCGCGAGAACTACGACGACCGTGCGTACCATCGAATTTTTCTAACACCTGATCGACCAAAGTCTGTTCAGAGGGGACGCCGGTAGTCTATGTCCTCGTCGCGAGTCGTATGCCCCGTGCCGTCGCAACAGTTTTTCAAACTCTGCTTCTGGATATTGGGAAGAAACGACAGCGCGAGAACTACGACGACCGTGCGTGCCATCGAATTTTTCTAACACCTGAACGACCAAAGTTGTATCAGATGGGACGCCGGCCGTCTATGTCCTCGTTGTCGTGAGTCTCTAATGCCCCGTGCCGTCGCAACAGTTTTTCAAACTCTGCTTCTGGATATTGGGAAGAGAAGAAGACCGCGCGCGAGGACTACGACGACCGAGCGTCCCATTTTTTTTTTATGCCTGAACGAAAGAACAAAGTTGATGCAGAGGGGACGCCGGCCGTCCGTAGTATCCTCGTTGTCGTGAGTCTCGAATGCCCCGTGCCGTCGCAACAGTTTTTCAAACTCTGCTTCTGGATATTGGGAGGAGAAGACTAGCGCGCGAGAACTACGACGACCGAGCGTCCCATTTTTTTTTATGCCTGAACGAAAGAACAAAGTTGATGCAGAGGGGACGCCGGCCGTCCGTAGTATCCTCGTTGTCGTGAGTCTCGAATGCCCCGTTCCGTCGCAACAGTTTTTCAAACTCTGCTTCTGGATATTGGGATGAGAAGACTACCGCGCGAGAACTACGACGACCGAGCGTCCCATTTTTTTTTATGCCTGAACGAAAGAACAAAGTTGATGCAGAGGGGACGCCGGCCGTCCGTAGTATCCTCGTTGTCGTGAGTCTCGAATGCCCCGTGCCGTCGCAACAGTTTTTCAAACTCTGCTTCTGGATATTGGGAAGAGAAGACTAGCGCGCGAGAACTACGACGACCGAGCGTCCCATTTTTTTTTTATGCCTGAACAACCGAACTTTATAGTTCGTCTCATCTACCATCGTCTCGTCGACCCGTTCAGAGGGGACGCCGGCCGTCCGTAGTATCCTCGTTGTCGTGAGTCGAATGCCCCGTGCCGTCGCAACAGTTTTTCAAACTCTGCTTCTGGATATTGGGAAGAAACGACCGCGCGAGGACTACGGCACGACCGTGCGTCCTATCGAATTTTTTTTAAACGCACACACACACCTGAACGGAGATGCGTTCCTTTTCGTCGCGATTTTTCGCGCTTTAGCCGTCGTGGTCGCCGTACGTTCGGAGGGGACCGCCGGCCGTCTATTTCCTCGTTGTCGTGATTCGAATGCCCCGTGCCGTCGCAACAGTTTTTCAAACTCTGCTTCTGGATATTGGGAAGAACGACCGCGCGAGGAGGACGACCGTGCGCGTCCCATCGAATTTTTTTTATACCTAATCTCGACCAAAGTTTGTTCGGAGGGGACGCCGGTAGTCTATGTCCTCGTCGCGAGTCGTATGCCCCGTGCCGTCGCAACAGTTTTTCAAACTCTGCTTCTGGATATTGGGAAGAAACGACAGCGCGAGAACTACGACGACCGTGCGTACCATCGAATTTTTCTAACACCTGATCTCGACCAAAGTTTGTTCAGAGGGGACGCCGGTAGTCTATGTCCTCGTCGCGAGTCGTATGCCCCGTGCCGTCGCAACAGTTTTTCAAACTCTGCTTCTGGATATTGGGAAGAAACGACAGCGCGAGAACTACGAAGACCGTGCGTGCCATCGAATTTTTCTAACACCCGAACGACCCCAAAGTTTGTTCGGAGGGGACGCCGGCCGTCTATTTCCTCGTTGTCGTGAGTCGAATGCCCCGTGCCGTCGCAACAGTTTTTCAAACTCTGCTTCTGGATATTGGGAAGAAACGACCGCGCGAGGACTACTGCGACGACCGCGCGTCCCATTTTTTTTTATACCTGAACGAACGAACAAAGTTCGTTCAGAGGGGACGCCGGCCGTCCGTAGTATCCTCGTTGTCGTGAGTCTCGAATGCCCCGTGCCGTCGCAACAGTTTTTCAAACTCTGCTTCTGGATATTGGGAAGAAAGGACCGCGCGAGGACTACTGCGACGACCGCGCGTCCCATTTTTTTTATGCCTGAACGAACGAAGAAATTGTGTTGAATCAGAGGGGACGCCGGCCGTCCGTAGTATCCTCGTTGTCGTGAGTCGAATGCCCCGTGCCGTCGCAACAGTTTTTCAAACTCTGCTTCTGGATATTGGGAAGAAACGACCGCGCGAGGACTACTACGACGACGACCGCGCGTCCCATTTTTTTTTTATGCCTGAACGAACGAAGAAATTGTGTTGAATCAGAGGGGACGCCGGCCGTCCGTAGTATCCTCGTTGTCGTGAGTCGAATGCCCCGTGCCGTCGCAACAGTTTTTCAAACTCTGCTTCTGGATATTGGGAAGAAACGACCGCGCGAGGACTACTACGACGACGACCGCGCGTCCCATTTTTTTTTTATGCCCGAACGACGGAGATTCGCCGGCTTTTCGCTGCGAACAATCGGACGAGAGGAACGCATCTATCGTCGATCCATATACAGGGTGCGCCGTTAGAATCCGGACAAAAGAAGTTTTGTGCAGAAAGTTGTTTATTTAAGTCAATACACAAAAACACATGAAAATGTTGTTATATCTCATTTAAAGGGTCCTTGCTGAGAACTTTTATTCTATGTAACCACCCTCTGCCTCTATGACCTGCTCTATTCTTGCTCTAAAGCGCGAGCACGCTGACTTCAACTGGTCGCGTTTAATTGTCGCGAATTCTGACTCGATAGCAGCTCGTAGGGAGTTGACGTTGGGGTGCCTGCATTTATTAGTTTGTCTCTCGATAACGCCCCACACGTAATAGTCCAATGGGTTTAGGTCGGGACTGTTAGGAGGCCAGAAATCTTTCGACCAAAACATGTCCACATTGTCAGAGAGCCAATTTTGAACAAGATGACTTGTGTGAGCAGGTGCGCCATCTTGTTGAAATAAATACGGCCTTCCAGAAGCCGTAATTTCCATCCACGGCTTTATTACTGTCTTCAGGACCTCCAAATAAACCTCCTTTGTGATTCTTTCGCCTTTTTGGAAGAAGTGCGGAGGCATGACGTCGCCCTCACTTGAGACAACGCTCAAAACGTGAACACTTGCTGGAAATTTGGTTTTGCCCACAACAGGAACATCTTCGAGATTGTGGGCCAGCCAACGGTCGTTCCTCCGATTCACTTTGGCATCCACCCGGCGCGAAGACTTTCTATAATCGCCGCTCTTCTATCGTATTCCGGGTTTTGCTTAACGAGTTCTGTCATTTTGAGGTTATAGAAGACTTATTGACATATTTAACTAACTTCAGAGTCAATCAGCACAAACATCTGAATTCTAATATGGTGGGAACTACAAATTGAATTCTGTCCGAATTCTAACGGCGCACCCTGTATCTTGAGATACCATGGGCTAGCCACCTTGCGTGTTTCTTCGCGAGATCGCTGTGCTGTACAGAGGATTCAGAATCGGGTGTACATCCCCGTCGTTTCCTGACGAACGGAGCCTCGATCTCGACGGTTTCAAAGAACTTTACGCCCGGTCGGCGGGCGCGTGTTTCGTCGCGCAGTCCGCCGATTTCGTTTCGGAACATTCGTGTCGTCGATCTTACGGCGACTTCCGCCGATCCGATTCCCGTTGGTCGGACGTGTCGGATATCGGCTTCTTCGGAACCGAGAATTCGAGTACAGAGTACATTGAGTATCATATACACAAAAATGGCAAAATGCATAAAAGATTACCCTGAACGGTGGATCACTTGGCTCGTGGGTCGATGAAGAACGCAGCTAATTGCGCGTCAACGTGTGAACTGCAGGACACATGAACATCGACATTTCGAACGCACATTGCGGTCCACGGATACAATTCCTGGACCACGCCTGGCTGAGGGTTGCTCACGTAAACCTAAGACTGCTTGCGTTGCGTATCGTTGCTCCTCGGTCTGTCTCTTCTCTGTCCTTTCTTGCCGCCTCGTCGACATCCCGCCGTCGTTCGTCTTAGAACGTTTCAGAGTCGGTGGACGAGCGCGCCCAAGCGAAGGATACGAAATAAAAAAGCAGTCGAGGCGTACGTACGGCGACGTACGAGCGATTGTTGGACGTTCGTCGGCGTTCGTCGCGGTCGTGTCGAAAGCCGTGTGGCAAATCGTCGGCACGCTCTCGATACAAATATACAAGATCTATCGTGTTCACGGGAGACTCGTGCACAACCTACCTCTGTCTCTCTCTGTCCCTTCTTGCCTTGACAACCCGCCGTCGTTCGCGTTAGAACGTTTCAGAGTCGGACGAAGTGCAAGAAGAAGGATACGAACAAGAGCGGAGAGAACCCCGTCGTCGTTGTCGACACGCGGTTATCGAATCATACGCACAAGTTTTCCTCGTGGCCGATTTTTTTTTGTTTTTGTATCAGCCTCTGTCACGTTTTGTCGGTCTTCGCACGAAGGTCCGCGCCCCCGACGTCGTCTTAAATGAATTTTTCTTTGGCGAGACTGAGAGAAAGCAGCAGCAAAGATTTTTACTGGCTGTGTGACTCTAGTGGAGAGAGGAGAGAAGAGAGAACCAAGATATTACCCAAACCTCTAAAATCTTGGTGGCGTAACGAAACCTTCGAAAGAAGCAAAATCACCGTCTCCTTTCTCGAGACGCTTTGCTCGTACAGCCCCAGGGATCGAATGCCCACTCCGTCTGTTCGTGCGGCAGAGTAGTATTCTGCAGGCGCGAGACGATCGAGACGAGAGAGAAGACAACGAGGACCGTCGCATCGATGGGTCGTCGTTGCGTTTATCATCCTCTGTGCCGGTAAATCTTTTAACTCACGACACAACGAGTTTCCGTAGATCCGGGAACGCACAAGCGAGATTCTTCGAACGCTGATGACTTAGGGAGATATGATCCCCAGCGTTGCGCCGGAGATCGGAGAGTACGCGTACTTGTATCGGGACGAATTCTTCCCCGTCGTCGCGTATCTCTCTGCCTGCGCACCTGGCCCAAAGCCACGTTCGTCGGAATCTTATTATAAAAAAAGCTTGTGCGTATCTAGCGTGTGTCTATGATCGGTTTCTCGCGTGGGTTATTGGACGAAAGCTCAAGGTGATGGCGCAGCGTTTCCGTACCCGATGGTAGATGCGCACGCGAGTCCGTTACGAAGTTGTTCGATCTCTCGTCGCCGACGGTCGTCTTCGTCGTCCTGCGAGAAGGAATCGCTCTGACACGCACGGAGAGATCGCGCAAGAGGAAGAGAACGATCCCCTTTGGAGAGGCTCGAGAAAGACTCGAGATCGAAGAGACGAGGTATACACGCGCGTGTACGTACGACGTTACGCGCGTGTGATTTTTTTTTGCTTTGAAGCGATTTCGTCGCTCCGAGAGTATATATTTTAGAGAGAGAGTGTGAAAAGAGATCGTTGGTCATCCCATGTCTCTTCGTCGTCTATATCGCTGGACCGCGCATCCTAACCGTCGCGCCGGTCGTCCAGTCCCCGAGAATGCTCTTAAACCACCCCAAGGTGTACGCTCTCGCTCGACGTTCCAGTTGCGAGCGTTCCCATGCGTTTTCGTCGTTGGTACAGAGCAAAGAAACCGACGGGCACGAAAAGTGTCTCCGTCGCGTGTTCGATCTCTGTGCCAGCAGTAACAGGCGAGAACAAGGAACCGCTCTGGAATTAGTCGAAAATTAGAGAAACGGCCGAGGGAGATATACGTACTTCCGACATCGTGGTGCGTATATATCGAGATACAAGAGATACACAGAGGACGGGCGTTAAAGAACCGGACGCGGGAACGGATGTCTCGCGAGAGTCTTTCGATGCGACGAACGAAGTGGCACTTTGGAGAGATGCATAAAACGATTCTCCGATGATACTCTAATAATATATATAGAGTTCTCCTTCTATTCGAATTTTTCTTTTTTTTTTATTTTTTTTTCTCTTTGAGGCGATTCTCGGAGAGATAAAAAAAATAAAAACCCTCTCTGCCGCTTTCCCGGTATCTATCTATCTATCGAACGCGCACGTTGCTTTTCTCGAAGAGAGCCGGACACGACACGAACGTTAGTACAGAGTTTTTCTTTTCTTTTTCAAAGGGAGAAGACTCTGTCGCCTAGTGGCGTGACGTTGAAGCGACCTCAGATCAGGCGAGATCACCCGCTGAATTTAAGCATATTATTAAGCGGAGGAAAAGAAACTAACAAGGATTTCCTTAGTAGCGGCGAGCGAACAGGAATTAGCCCAGCACTGAATCCCGCGGTTCCGCCGTTGGGAGATGTGGTGTTCGGGAGGATCCGTTTATCCCGTGACGTCGAACCGCGTCCAAGTCCATCTTGAATGGGGCCATGTACCCACAGAGGGTGCCAGGCCCGTAGGGACCGGAACGCGTTTCGGGAGGATCTCTCCTTAGAGTCGGGTTGCTTGAGAGTGCAGCCCTAAGTTGGTGGTAAACTCCATCTAAGGCTAAATACAACCACGAGACCGATAGCGAACAAGTACCGTGAGGGAAAGTTGAAAAGAACTTTGAAGAGAGAGTTCAAGAGTACGTGAAACCGTTCAGGGGTAAACCTGAGAAACCCAAAAGATCGAATGGGGAGATTCATCGTCGACGGCGTCGGTGATCGTCGGTGTGCGATGCTCCGGGTGGGCCACGTTCGCGTGCGTCCCATTGGCGAGGGCACGTCACCGTCGGTTCTTTCGAGCGAGTTCCGGCGTCGTAGTCGTGCACTTCTCCCCTAGTAGAACGTCGCGACCCGTTGCGCGTCGGTCTACGGTCCGAGCGGGCGCCTGTCTCGTCGCTTCGGCGCACGTGACAGACCCTCGGTAACCCGGCCGACCGCGCGACGGTATGTGAAAACGGTATCGGGCCGCAACCAATCCATTCTCGAATGTGTGTGCGTCTGGACCGCCGCAAGCATCGCCTTCGCTCCCGCAGTCTACGGACTTTAGTTTCCGTGCTCGGGGCTGGGCAGCTGTTAGCAGCGCGGATTTCTTGGACTGGCCGAGTCTCTGATTACCGGTCGGCGACGCTATTGCTTTGGGTACTCTCAGGACCCGTCTTGAAACACGGACCAAGGAGTCTAACATGTACGCGAGTCATTGGGACTTGTGAAACCTAAAGGCGAAATGAAAGTGAAAATCGGCGTTCGCGTCGATAGAGGGAGGATGGGCCGCGCGACTATGCGGCCCCGCACTCCCGGGGCGTCTCGTTCTCATTGCGAGGAGAGGCGCACCTAGAGCGTACACGTTGGGACCCGAAAGATGGTGAACTATGCCTGGTCAGG
>NW_026869742.1:835000-860000 GCF_905332965.1 Bombus pascuorum | reverse complement strand
ATACGCCGCTGGACTTAGCGGCGTTTTTGCTTTAGAATAGAAAAGCAATACGCCGCTGGACTTAGCGGCGATTATGCTTTAGAATAGAAAAGCAATACGCCGCTGGACTTAGCGGCGTTTTTGCTTTAGAATAGAAAAGCAATACGCCGCTGGACTTAGCGGCGATTTTTTTGCTTTAAAGACGAAAAGCAATACGCCGCTGGACTTGGCGGCGTTTTTTTTTAAATTAAAATCGAAAAGCAATACGCCGCTGGACTTGTAAGCGTGCGCTCGAGAAAGCAATACGCCGCTGGACTTGAACGTGTGCGCCTGAAAAAGGCAACACGCCGCTGCACTTGAACGTGCGCGCCTGAAGAAGGCAACACGCCGCTGCAGCGATGACAATGGAACGGCGCGCGGCCCCCCCAGCCCCCCTATCGCGGGCCAGCGACGGAGTAGACTCGATATTATAAAGGTACGCCCAGCACCGAGACGCCCTGTGCGCGCGCGCGCTCGCTCGCTCGCTCCGCTCGCTCGAGGAAAGACTAGCCCAACCCAAAACCGATGCCGCGAATATCGAGGAACGAACGCGAAAGAGAGATTGGTTTTGGGTCGGTCTAGTTTTTTTTTCGAGCGAGCGGAGCGAGCGAGCGACGCGCGAGAGCCTGCCGCTTGCCTCCGTCGAACGCAGGGACTTTGAAAATATTCGACGAGTGCGGAAACACCGAAAAGTTATTTCGAGTTATTTCCTAAAAAAGCGGTATAAAGTGCAAATATTTTTACACGAATCGCGATATTATATCATTCTACGTCGGGATTAAGCGTTTTTTTCGTTCAAATATGTTTAGAAAAAAATTTTCATTTCAACGGTTTTTTCGAGTTATTTCGTTAAAAAGCGGTATAAGCTACAAATATTTTTACACGAATCGCGATATTATATCATTCTACGTCGGGATTAAGCGTTTTTTTCGTTCCAATTCGTTTAGAAAAAAATTTTCATTTCAAGGGTTTTTTCGAGTTATTTCGGTAAAAAGCGTTATAAGGTACAAATATTTTTACAGAAATCGCAATATTATACCATTCTACGTCGGGATTAAGCGTTTTTTTCGTTCCAATTCGTTTAGAAAAAAATTTTCATTTCAACGGTTTTTTCGAGTTATTTCCTTAAAAAGCGGTATAAAGCACAAATATTTTTACATAAATCGCCATATAATTCGATTCTACGCGTGGATTAAACGTTTATTTTGTTCCAATTCATTTAAAAAAAAATTGTGTACGGCGACCAATCGAACCGCCGAACTTAGTCTCGCGCGGCATCGGCACGTAGGGACTTAGAAAAATTCCGGCCGGTTCGAAAAGACCGGAACGTTCAACTCGATTTATCTCGTTAAATAGCGTTATAAGGTATTGAAATTTTTATAGAAATCGTTATGTCTCGTCGAAACGAAGGCGAACGTAACGATTTCTTTTTATTTTTTTGAAAAATTTCTCCCGCCGGACCAACATGACCGGAAGGCTGGCACTTCGACTAGGTTCCAGCCGGCACGTAGGGACTTAGAAAAATTCCGGCCGGCGCGAAAAGACGGAAACGTTCAACTCGATTTATCTCGTTAAATAGCGTTATAAGGTATTGAAATTTTTATAGAAATCGTTATGTCTCGTCGAAACGAAGGCGAACGTAACGATTTCTTTTCATTTTTTTGAAAAATTTCACCCGCCGGACCAACATGACCGGGAGGCTGGCACTTCGACTAGGTTCCAGCCGGCACGTAGGGACTTAGAATAATTCCGACCAGCGCGAAAAGACGGAAAAGTTATTTCGAGTTATTTCCGTAAAAAGTGTTATGAGGTACACATATTTTTATATAAATCGCAATGTTATACCATTCTACGTCGGGATTAAGCATTTTTTTCGTTCAAATTTATTTAGAAAAAAATTTTCGGTGAAAGAGTTTTTTCGAGTTATTTCCTTAAAAAGCGTTACGAGGTATGGATTTTTTTACATAAATAGGAATGTTAAGACGTTTTACGTATGGATTAAACGTTTTTATCGTTCAAATTTGTTTAGAAAAAAATTTTCGCTCCAAGGGTTTTTTCGAGTTATTTCCTTAAAAAGCGTTATAAGGTACAAATATTTTTACATAAATCGCCATATAATTCGATTCTACGTGTGGATTAAACGTTTTTTTCGTTCAAATTTGTTTAAAAAAAAATTTTGTTCGGCGACCACTCGGACCGTCGGACTTAGTCTCGCGCGGCATCGGCACGTAGGGACTTAGAAAAATTTTCAGTCGAAAAGTTTTTTCGAGTTATTTCGGTAAAAAGCGTTATAAGGTATGGATATTTTTGCATAAAAGGCGATAGAAACGCGTAATACGTCGGGATTAAGCGTTTATTTCATCCTGAAAAAGTTTTAAAAAAATGAGAACGAACACGCCTCGGACGTGGAACTTAGTCGCAGAGTCGAGCCGGACGTTGGAACTTAGAAAAATTTTCAGTCGAAAAGTTTTTTCGAGTTATTTCGCTAAAAAGCGTTATAAGGTATGGATATTTTTGCATAAAAGGCGATAGAAACGCGTAATACGTCGGGATTAAGCGTTTATTTCATCCTGAAAAAGTTTTAAAAAAATGAGAACGAACACGCCTCGGACGTGGAACTTAGCCGCAGAGTCGAGCCGGACGTTGGAACTTAGAAAAATTTCGGCCGAAAAGTTTTTTCGAGTTATTTCGGTAAAAAGCGTTATAAGGTATGGATATTTTTGCATAAAAGGCGATAGAAACGCATAATACGTCGGGATTAAGCGTTTATTTCATCCTGAAAAAGTTTTAAAAAAACGAGAACGAACACGCCTCGGACGTGGAACTTAGCCGCAGAGTCGAGCCGGACGTTGGAACTTAGAAAAATTTCGGCCGAAAAGTTTTTTTCGAGTTATTTCGGTAAAAAGCGTTATAAGGTATGGATATTTTTGCATAAAAGGCGATAGAAACGCGTAATACGTCGGGATTAAGCGTTTATTTCATCCTGAAAAAGTTTTAAAAAAATGAGAACGAACACGCCTCGGACGTGGAACTTAGTCGCAGAGTCGAGCCGGACGTTGGGACTTAGAAAAATTTCGGCCGCGCGAAAAGTCCGAAAAGGTTTTTTCGAGTTATTTCGTTAAAAAGCGTTACGAGGTATGAATTTTTTTACATAAATCGTAATAATATTCGATTCTACGTGTGGATTAAGCGTTTATTTTGTTCCAATTCATTTAGAAAAAAATTTTCATTTCAAGGGTTTTTTCGAGTTATTTCCTTAAAAAGCGTTATAAGGTACAAATATTTTTACATAAATCGCAATAATATTCGTTTCTACGTGTGGATTAAACGTTTATTTTGTTCCAATTCATTTAGAAAAAAATTTTCATTTCAAGGGTTTTTTCGAGTTATTTCCTTAAAAAGCGTTATAAGGTATGAATTTTCTTACATAAATCGCAATAATATTCGATTCTACGTGTGGATTAAACGTTTATTTTGTTCCAATTCATTTAGAAAAAAATTTTGTACGGCGACCACTCGGACCGTCGGACTTAGTCTCGCGCGGCATCGGCACGTAGGGACTTAGAAAAATTTTCAGTCGAAAAGTTTTTTCGAGTTATTTCGGTAAAAAGCGTTATAAGGTATGGATATTTTTGCATAAAAGGCGATAGAAACGCGTAATACGTCGGGATTAAGCGTTTATTTCATCCTGAAAAAGTTTTAAAAAAACGAGAACGAACACGCCTCGGACGTGGAACTTAGCCGCAGAGTCGAGCCGGACGTTGGAACTTAGAAAAATTTCGGCCGAAAAGTTTTTTCGAGTTATTTCGCTAAAAAGCGTTATAAGGTATGGATATTTTTGCATAAAAGGCGATAGAAACGCGTAATACGTCGGGATTAAGCGTTTATTTCATCCTGAAAAAGTTTTAAAAAAATGAGAACGAACACGCCTCGGACGTGGAACTTAGTCGCAGAGTCGAGCCGGACGTTGGAACTTAGAAAAATTTCGGCCGAAAAGTTTTTTCGAGTTATTTCGTTAAAAAGCGTTATAAGGTATGGATATTTTTGCATAAAAGGCGATAGAAACGCATAATACGTCGGGATTAAGCGTTTATTTCATCCTGAAAAAGTTTTAAAAAAATGAGAACGAACACGCCTCGGACGTGGAACTTAGCCGCAGAGTCGAGCCGGACGTTGGGACTTAGAAAAATTTCGACCGAAAAGTTTTTTCGAGTTATTTCGGTAAAAAGCGTTATAAGGTACGAATATTTTTACATAAATCGCAATATTATTCGATTCTACGTAGGGATTAAGCGTTTATTTCATCGCGGGAACGAAAAAAAAAAATGGACCGACACACCCGGGACGTGGAACTTAGTCGCAAACTCGATCCGGACGTTGGGACTTAGAAAAATTTCGGCCGCGCGAAAAGTCCGAAAAGGTTTTTTCGAGTTATTTCGTTAAAAAGCGTTATAAGGTATAAATATTTTTACAGAAACGGTTATATCTCTATTAAATACGACTGGATTAAGCGTTTTTATCGAATTTTTTAAAAAAATAGGGTCCGTCGAAGTGACACGACCGGGATATTTTTGCAATTTTTTCGTTAATTAACGTTACAAGGTATATATTTTTTTGCATATTTCTCGTTATTTTATAGCGTTCTAATCGAGTTAATAGGTGGTTTTTGTCCGCGTTCGTTAAAACTGGTGGTTTACTGATGCGATTTTGAAAAAAAAAAAAAATTAAATTTTTTGATAAAAACGTGTTTAAAATATATTAATTAGCCGTGCGTTAAAATATCTCCACGATAGGATGTTTTATAATGGTACTTTACCTGTTCGAAGTGACCGAGCGCTCCAGCGACTAAGTCCGACTGGACGTTGCTACGGAGGTTTGTCACGGTAAGCGCGCGGCCGCTAGCCCGGCCGGCGCCGACCTGCCGGCCGCCGCCTTGGTATCTATAAGAGACACGTCGAGCCGGACGGTTCGGACGGAACAGCGTTGGGCGTGTGGCTATTCTACGGCCTCGGTTGAGAATTCAGTCACCGCTCCTCGAGTCTTAGTGTACTTTTACGCTATTTCTCGACTGTTCCTTCGTTCTGTCTTGGTTCTTTCTCTACACTGCTGCGCCGCGGGTCGCTGTCCTGGACGTAATGACCAAATATCGTGGCAAGGTTCCCCTTAGTCGGGAAGCTGGTGCCCTGCGTGGGTTCGCTCTAACTTTATAAGTTAGGGCACTGCGCTTGGACTAACTGAGTACGTATTCATGCTGGATCGTCTGCGACGATCGATTCATATGCTTTGTGCCGGCAGCGTTTTATAGTGTAAGAAGGCCGGCACATATTAAATTGGCTGGAGAGCGTGCTTCCTATCTTAGGTTGTGCGTTTCTCTTGGAAGATGTGTTCTATGGAAGTATAGCGAATATATTCTTAAGAAAGACGGTATGCCCAGCGCGCAGTTTACGTGCTTAAACCGTCAGGGTATATTCGAAAAAGGGAATAAAGCAAATCTTAAGTAGCAAGATCCTGTGAAAGTATGGTATTAATAAAAAGTTACGAGAATAAAAAGCTGTGAAAGTTACGCAGAATAAAAGCAGCTATACGAAGTTGTGTTTAGTGGCGTTCGATGAGTTTTGGGGGACCTTCGTAACGGCCACGGTGGAGTTCGACGAATAAAGTCGAACATCCACAAGACGTATATATAATATAAGTCTCGTCGTACGGTGTTACGTCCCACCTACGACACGGAGAACTTATAAAATTATGTGGAGAGTACTACTAAGTAAGATCCCTGGTTGATCCTGCCAGTAGTCATATGCTTGTCTCAAAGATTAAGCCATGCATGTCTCAGTACATGCCGCAATAAGGTGAAACCGCGAATGGCTCATTAAATCAGTTATGGTTTCTTGGATAGTAACCTAACTTTACTTGGATAACTGTGGCAATTCTAGAGCTAATACATGCAAACAGATTCCTTCCAGAGATGGTTGGAATGCTTTTATTAGATCAAAACCAATCGGTGGCGGATGGCTCGTCCGTCCGTCCATCGTTTGTTTTGGTGACTCTGAATAACTTTGTGCTGATCGTACGGTCATCTAGCACCGACGACGCATCTTTCAAATGTCTGCCTTATCAACTGTCGATGGTAGGCTCTGCGCCTACCATGGTTGTAACGGGTAACGGGGAATCAGGGTTCGATTCCGGAGAGGGAGCCTGAGAAACAGCTACCACATCCAAGGAAGGCAGCAGGCGCGCAAATTACCCACTCCCGGCACGGGGAGGTAGTGACGAAAAATAACGATACGGGACTCATCCGAGGCCCCGTAATCGGAATGAGTACACTTTAAATCCTTTAACGAGGACCAATTGGAGGGCAAGTCTGGTGCCAGCAGCCGCGGTAATTCCAGCTCCAATAGCGTATATTAAAGTTGTTGCGGTTAAAAAGCTCGTAGTTGAATTTGTGTACCACAGTGTCGGTTCACCGCTCGCGGTGTTTAACTGGCATTATGTGGTACGTCCTATCGGTGGGCTTAGCTCCTCGCGGGGCGGTCCAACCAATATCCCATCGCGGTGCTCTTCACTGAGTGTCGAGGTGGGCCGATACGTTTACTTTGAACAAATTAGAGTGCTTAAAGCAGGCTACCTTCGCCTGAATACTGTGTGCATGGAATAATGGAATAGGACCTCGGTTCTATTTTGTTGGTTTTCGGAGCCCCGAGGTAATGATTAATAGGGACAGATGGGGGCATTCGTATTGCGACGTTAGAGGTGAAATTCTTGGATCGTCGCAAGACGGACAGAAGCGAAAGCATTTGCCAAAAATGTTTTCATTAATCAAGAACGAAAGTTAGAGGTTCGAAGGCGATCAGATACCGCCCTAGTTCTAACCATAAACGATGCCAGCCAGCGATCCGCCGAAGTTCCTCCGATGACTCGGCGGGCAGCTTCCGGGAAACCAAAGCTTTTGGGTTCCGGGGGGGAGTATGGTCGCAAGGCTGAAACTTAAAGGAATTGACGGAAGGGCACCACCAGGAGTGGAGCCTGCGGCTTAATTTGACTCAACACGGGAAACCTCACCAGGCCCAGACACCGGAAGGATTGACAGATTGATAGCTCTTTCTTGATTCGGTGGGTGGTGGTGCATGGCCGTTCTTAGTTGGTGGAGCGATTTGTCTGGTTAATTCCGATAACGAACGAGACTCTAGCCTGCTAAATAGACGTAACTTATGGTATCTCGAAGGCCCCCGGCTTCGGTCGGCGGGTTTTTACTACCAACGTACAAATAAATCTTCTTAGAGGAACAGGCGGCTTCTAGCCGCACGAGATTGAGCAATAACAGGTCTGTGATGCCCTTAGATGTTCTGGGCCGCACGCGCGCTACACTGAAGGAATCAGCGTGTTTTCCCTGGCCGAAAGGCCCGGGTAACCCGCTGAACCTCCTTCGTGCTAGGGATTGGGGCTTGCAATTATTCCCCATGAACGAGGAATTCCCAGTAAGCGCGAGTCATAAGCTCGCGTTGATTACGTCCCTGCCCTTTGTACACACCGCCCGTCGCTACTACCGATTGAATGATTTAGTGAGGTCTTCGGACTGGTGCGCGGCCAATGTGATAAGCATTGCCGATGTTACCGGGAAGATGACCAAACTTGATCATTTAGAGGAAGTAAAAGTCGTAACAAGGTTTCCGTAGGTGAACCTGCGGAAGGATCATTAACGAAAGAACCATAAACACAAAGAATTTGACTTAACACATGATGAGAGGGTCGGTCAGGAGCCGTACTCCTCCTGTATCGACCCGTAAAGTATATACGACGTATTCACAAGCTATATACTTTGACAAATACACTGGCTACGGAGACAAGTATATTCCTTATGGCTGTTGACTCTCACTTGCTCCGTTAGCAAAAATAATTACAAGGAGGAGACAGACTCCTCCGGTTCTACGGAACTATACGAAGAGAAGGTGTGGCACTCTCTCTCGATCATCGGGATGAAGAGATATATATATACCAATGCTGCAAATGCAAATACAAATGCACATATATATATTATATATATGAAACTAAACTAAAATTATTCGAGGCGCCTGCGTGAGGTCGTAAGACAGAAAGACCCGCCGTCTGCGAATAATACCAAAAAGGGGCAAACAATAATAACGAACATATATAATAACGAAAAAGGGAACTTGGCAAATATAATACAATATAATGAAAAGTTAAAGTGGAAACCACGTGTATTGGAGAAATGCCGGTCGAGGCGCCTGCGTGAGGTCGTAAGACAGAAAGACCCGCCGTCACGATCTCGTATTTCGTCTTTGCACTGTGGAAACCCAACGAACGAACAAATAATATTACAACTAAAATCTCTAAAGTGCCTCGTGTCGGAGAGATCTTGCTCACACCCAACCTCTTCTATATTTCGTGGTCTGTGTTGCGTTGTGTCTCCTCCTAGCAACGGGACATATCGAAGACTCCTCTTTGGGATCGAACGAAGTCTCTGCGCGAGCTTCCTACCCATAGGGCGTGTGCTCTTCGAGTGTCGTTTCGTTGTCGTTCGTCTCAACGGCGTTCGATATACGAAGGTGGTTCTGCAAACGAAACCACGTTGTACGTATCGTACTCGTGGATCGGGTAACCAGGAAAGAAAACGCATAGAGTGGATGTTGGCCCGAAAAGATATATATATTATATGCGAGTGATGGTAGAGAGAAAAGACTTTTACAGTCAAAGTTCGATCAGAGGGAACGCCGGCAGTCTATCTCCTCGTCGCGAGTCGTATGCCCCGTGCCGTCGCAACAGTTTTTCAAACTCTGCTTCTGGATATTGGGAAGAAACGACAGCGCGAGAGATACGACGACCGTGCGTTCCATCGAATTTTTTTTTTATACCTGAACGACCAAGTTCGTTCAGAGGGGACGCCGGTAGTCTATGTCCTCGTCGCGAGTCGTATGCCCCGTGCCGTCGCAACAGTTTTTCAAACTCTGCTTCTGGATATTGGGAAGAAACGACAGCGCGAGAACTACGACGACCGTGCGTCCCATCGAATTTTTTCTAACACCTGATCGACCAAAGTTCGTTCAGAGGGGACGCCGGTAGTCTATGTTCACGTCTTGGGTCGTATTCCCCATGCCGTCGTAACAGTTTTTCAAACTCTGCTTCTCGATATTGAGAAGCAACGATGTGCGCGAGAACTACGACGACCGTGCGTCCCATCGAATTTTTTCTAACACCTGATCGACCAAAGTTTGTTCAGAGGGGACGCCGGTAGTCTATCTCCTCGTCGCGAGTCGTATGCCCCGTGCCGTCGCAACAGTTTTTCAAACTCTGCTTCTGGATATTGGGAAGAAACGACAGCGCGAGAGCTACGACGACCGTGCGTCCCATCGAATTTTTCTAACACCTCATCGACGAAAGTTCGTTCAGAGGGAACGCCGGCAGTCTATCTCCTCGTCGCGAGTCGTATGCCCCGTGCCGTCGCAACAGTTTTTCAAACTCTGCTTCTGGATATTGGGAAGAAACGACAGCGCGAGAGCTACGACGACCGTGCGTTCCATCGAATTTTTTTTTTATACCTGAACGACCAAGTTCGTTCAGAGGGGACGCCGGTAGTCTATGTCCTCGTCGCGAGTCGTATGCCCCGTGCCGTCGCAACAGTTTTTCAAACTCTGCTTCTGGATATTGGGAAGAAACGACAGCGCGAGAACTACGACGACCGTGCGTACCATCGAATTTTTCTAACACCTCATCGACCAAAGTTCGTTCAGAGGGAACGCCGGCAGTCTATCTCCTCGTCGCGAGTCGTATGCCCCGTGCCGTCGCAACAGTTTTTCAAACTCTGCTTCTGGATATTGGGAAGAAACGACAGCGCGAGAGCTACGACGACCGTGCGTTCCATCGAATTTTTTTTTTATACCTGAACGACCAAGTTCGTTCAGAGGGGACGCCGGTAGTCTATGTCCTCGTCGCGAGTCGTATGCCCCGTGCCGTCGCAACAGTTTTTCAAACTCTGCTTCTGGATATTGGGAAGAAACGACAGCGCGAGAACTACGACGACCGTGCGTACCATCGAATTTTTCTAACACCTCATCGACCAAAGTTCGTTCAGAGGGAACGCCGGCAGTCTATCTCCTCGTCGCGAGTCGTATGCCCCGTGCCGTCGCAACAGTTTTTCAAACTCTGCTTCTGGATATTGGGAAGAAACGACAGCGCGAGAGATACGACGACCGTGCGTTCCATCGAATTTTTTTTTTATACCTGAACGACCAAGTTCGTTCAGAGGGGACGCCGGTAGTCTATGTCCTCGTCGCGAGTCGTATGCCCCGTGCCGTCGCAACAGTTTTTCAAACTCTGCTTCTGGATATTGGGAAGAAACGACAGCGCGAGAACTACGACGACCGTGCGTACCATCGAATTTTTCTAACACCTGATCGACCAAAGTCTGTTCAGAGGGGACGCCGGTAGTCTATGTCCTCGTCGCGAGTCGTATGCCCCGTGCCGTCGCAACAGTTTTTCAAACTCTGCTTCTGGATATTGGGAAGAAACGACAGCGCGAGAACTACGACGACCGTGCGTGCCATCGAATTTTTCTAACACCTGAACGACCAAAGTTGTATCAGATGGGACGCCGGCCGTCTATGTCCTCGTTGTCGTGAGTCTCTAATGCCCCGTGCCGTCGCAACAGTTTTTCAAACTCTGCTTCTGGATATTGGGAAGAGAAGAAGACCGCGCGCGAGGACTACGACGACCGAGCGTCCCATTTTTTTTTTATGCCTGAACGAAAGAACAAAGTTGATGCAGAGGGGACGCCGGCCGTCCGTAGTATCCTCGTTGTCGTGAGTCTCGAATGCCCCGTGCCGTCGCAACAGTTTTTCAAACTCTGCTTCTGGATATTGGGAGGAGAAGACTAGCGCGCGAGAACTACGACGACCGAGCGTCCCATTTTTTTTTATGCCTGAACGAAAGAACAAAGTTGATGCAGAGGGGACGCCGGCCGTCCGTAGTATCCTCGTTGTCGTGAGTCTCGAATGCCCCGTGCCGTCGCAACAGTTTTTCAAACTCTGCTTCTGGATATTGGGATGAGAAGACTACCGCGCGAGAACTACGACGACCGAGCGTCCCATTTTTTTTTATGCCTGAACGAAAGAACAAAGTTGATGCAGAGGGGACGCCGGCCGTCCGTAGTATCCTCGTTGTCGTGAGTCTCGAATGCCCCGTGCCGTCGCAACAGTTTTTCAAACTCTGCTTCTGGATATTGGGAAGAGAAGACTAGCGCGCGAGAACTACGACGACCGAGCGTCCCATTTTTTTTTTATGCCTGAACAACCGAACTTTATAGTTCGTCTCATCTACCATCGTCTCGTCGACCCGTTCAGAGGGGACGCCGGCCGTCCGTAGTATCCTCGTTGTCGTGAGTCGAATGCCCCGTGCCGTCGCAACAGTTTTTCAAACTCTGCTTCTGGATATTGGGAAGAAACGACCGCGCGAGGACTACGGCACGACCGTGCGTCCTATCGAATTTTTTTTAAACGCACACACACACCTGAACGGAGATGCGTTCCTTTTCGTCGCGATTTTTCGCGCTTTAGCCGTCGTGGTCGCCGTACGTTCGGAGGGGACCGCCGGCCGTCTATTTCCTCGTTGTCGTGAGTCGAATGCCCCGTGCCGTCGCAACAGTTTTTCAAACTCTGCTTCTGGATATTGGGAAGAACGACCGCGCGAGGAGGACGACCGTGCGCGTCCCATCGAATTTTTTTTATACCTAATCTCGACCAAAGTTTGTTCGGAGGGGACGCCGGTAGTCTATGTCCTCGTCGCGAGTCGTATGCCCCGTGCCGTCGCAACAGTTTTTCAAACTCTGCTTCTGGATATTGGGAAGAAACGACAGCGCGAGAACTACGACGACCGTGCGTACCATCGAATTTTTCTAACACCTGATCTCGACCAAAGTTTGTTCAGAGGGGACGCCGGTAGTCCATGTCCTCGTCGCGAGTCGTATGCCCCGTGCCGTCGCAACAGTTTTTCAAACTCTGCTTCTGGATATTGGGAAGAAACGACAGCGCGAGAACTACGAAGACCGTGCGTGCCATCGAATTTTTCTAACACCCGAACGACCCTAAAGTTTGTTCGGAGGGGACGCCGGCCGTCCGTAGTATCCTCGTTGTCGTGAGTCGAATGCCCCGTGCCGTCGCAACAGTTTTTCAAACTCTGCTTCTGGATATTGGGAAGAAACGACCGCGCGAGGACTACTGCGACGACCGCGCGTCCCATTTTTTTTTATACCTGAACGAACGAACAAAGTTCGTTCAGAGGGGACGCCGGCCGTCCGTAGTATCCTCGTTGTCGTGAGTCTCGAATGCCCCGTGCCGTCGCAACAGTTTTTCAAACTCTGCTTCTGGATATTGGGAAGAAAGGACCGCGCGAGGACTACTGCGACGACCGCGCGTCCCATTTTTTTTATGCCTGAACGAACGAAGAAATTGTGTTGAATCAGAGGGGACGCCGGCCGTCCGTAGTATCCTCGTTGTCGTGAGTCGAATGCCCCGTGCCGTCGCAACAGTTTTTCAAACTCTGCTTCTGGATATTGGGAAGAAACGACCGCGCGAGGACTACTACGACGACGACCGCGCGTCCCATTTTTTTTTTATGCCTGAACGAACGAAGAAATTGTGTTGAATCAGAGGGGACGCCGGCCGTCCGTAGTATCCTCGTTGTCGTGAGTCGAATGCCCCGTGCCGTCGCAACAGTTTTTCAAACTCTGCTTCTGGATATTGGGAAGAAACGACCGCGCGAGGACTACTACGACGACGACCGCGCGTCCCATTTTTTTTTTATGCCCGAACGACGGAGATTCGCCGGCTTTTCGCTGCGAACAATCGGACGAGAGGAACGCATCTATCGTCGATCCATATATCTTGAGATACCATGGGCTAGCCACCTTGCGTGTTTCTTCGCGAGATCGCTGTGCTGTACAGAGGATTCAGAATCGGGTGTACATCCCCGTCGTTTCCTGACGAACGGAGCCTCGATCTCGACGGTTTCAAAGAACTTTACGCCCGGTCGGCGGGCGCGTGTTTCGTCGCGCAGTCCGCCGATTTCGTTTCGGAACATTCGTGTCGTCGATCTTACGGCGACTTCCGCCGATCCGATTCCCGTTGGTCGGACGTGTCGGATATCGGCTTCTTCGGAACCGAGAATTCGAGTACAGAGTACATTGAGTATCATATACACAAAAATGGCAAAATGCATAAAAGATTACCCTGAACGGTGGATCACTTGGCTCGTGGGTCGATGAAGAACGCAGCTAATTGCGCGTCAACGTGTGAACTGCAGGACACATGAACATCGACATTTCGAACGCACATTGCGGTCCACGGATACAATTCCTGGACCACGCCTGGCTGAGGGTTGCTCACGTAAACCTAAGACTGCTTGCGTTGCGTATCGTTGCTCCTCGGTCTGTCTCTTCTCTGTCCTTTCTTGCCGCCTCGTCGACATCCCGCCGTCGTTCGTCTTAGAACGTTTCAGAGTCGGTGGACGAGCGCGCCCAAGCGAAGGATACGAAATAAAAGAGCAGTCGAGGCGTACGTACGGCGACGTACGAGCGATTGTTGGACGTTCGTCGGCGTTCGTCGCGGTCGTGTCGAAAGCCGTGTGGCAAATCGTCGGCACGCTCTCGATACAAATATACAAGATCTATCGTGTTCACGGGAGACTCGTGCACAACCTACCTCTGTCTCTCTCTGTCCCTTCTTGCCTTGACAACCCGCCGTCGTTCGCGTTAGAACGTTTCAGAGTCGGACGAAGCGCAAGAAGAAGGATACGAACAAGAGCGGAGAGAACCCCGTCGTCGTTGTCGACACGCGGTTATCGAATCATACGCACAAGTTTTCCTCGTGGCCGATTTTTTTTTGTTTTTGTATCAGCCTCTGTCACGTTTTGTCGGTCTTCGCACGAAGGTCCGCGCCCCCGACGTCGTCTTAAATGAATTTTTCTTTGGCGAGACTGAGAGAAAGCAGCAGCAAAGATTTTTACTGGCTGTGTGACTCTAGTGGAGAGAGGAGAGAAGAGAGAACCAAGATATTACCCAAACCTCTAAAATCTTGGTGGCGTAACGAAACCTTCGAAAGAAGCAAAATCACCGTCTCCTTTCTCGAGACGCTTTGCTCGTACAGCCCCAGGGATCGAATGCCCACTCCGTCTGTTCGTGCGGCAGAGTAGTATTCTGCAGGCGCGAGACGATCGAGACGAGAGAGAAGACAACGAGGACCGTCGCATCGATGGGTCGTCGTTGCGTTTATCATCCTCTGTGCCGGTAAATCTTTTAACTCACGACACAACGAGTTTCCGTAGATCCGGGAACGCACAAGCGAGATTCTTCGAACGCTGATGACTTAGGGAGATATGATCCCCAGCGTTGCGCCGGAGATCGGAGAGTACGCGTACTTGTATCGGGACGAATTCTTCCCCGTCGTCGCGTATCTCTCTGCCCGCGCACCTGGCCCAAAGCCACGTTCGTCGGAATCTTATTATAAAAAAAGCTTGTGCGTATCTAGCGTGTGTCTATGATCGGTTTCTCGCGTGGGTTATTGGACGAAAGCTCAAGGTGATGGCGCAGCGTTTCCGTACCCGATGGTAGATGCGCACGCGAGTCCGTTACGAAGTTGTTCGATCTCTCGTCGCCGACGGTCGTCTTCGTCGTCCTGCGAGAAGGAATCGCTCTGACACGCACGGAGAGATCGCGCAAGAGGAAGAGAACGATCCCCTTTGGAGAGGCTCGAGAAAGACTCGAGATCGAAGAGACGAGGTATACACGCGCGTGTACGTACGACGTTACGCGCGTGTGATTTTTTTTTGCTTTGAAGCGATTTCGTCGCTCCGAGAGTATATATTTTAGAGAGAGAGTGTGAAAAGAGATCGTTGGTCATCCCATGTCTCTTCGTCGTCTATATCGCTGGACCGCGCATCCTAACCGTCGCGCCGGTCGTCCAGTCCCCGAGAATGCTCTTAAACCACCCCAAGGTGTACGCTCTCGCTCGACGTTCCAGTTGCGAGCGTTCCCATGCGTTTTCGTCGTTGGTACAGAGCAAAGAAACCGACGGGCACGAAAAGTGTCTCCGTCGCGTGTTCGATCTCTGTGCCAGCAGTAACAGGCGAGAACAAGGAACCGCTCTGGAATTAGTCGAAAATTAGAGAAACGGCCGAGGGAGATATACGTACTTCCGACATCGTGGTGCGTATATATCGAGATACAAGAGATACACAGAGGACGGGCGTTAAAGAACCGGACGCGGGAACGGATGTCTCGCGAGAGTCTTTCGATGCGACGAACGAAGTGGCACTTTGGAGAGATGCATAAAACGATTCTCCGATGATACTCTAATAATATATATAGAGTTCTCCTTCTATTCGAATTTTTCTTTTTTTTTTATTTTTTTTTTCTCTTTGAGGCGATTCTCGGAGAGATAAAAAAAATAAAGACCCTCTCTGCCGCTTTGCCGGTATCTATCTATCTATCGAACGCGCACGTTGCTTTTCTCGAAGAGAGCCGGACACGACACGAACGTTAGTACAGAGTTTTTCTTTTCTTTTTCAAAGGGAGAAGACTCTGTCGCCTAGTGGCGTGACGTTGAAGCGACCTCAGATCAGGCGAGATCACCCGCTGAATTTAAGCATATTATTAAGCGGAGGAAAAGAAACTAACAAGGATTTCCTTAGTAGCGGCGAGCGAACAGGAATTAGCCCAGCACTGAATTCCGCGGTTCCGCCGTTGGGAGATGTGGTGTTCGGGAGGATCCGTTTATCCCGTGACGTCGAACCGCGTCCAAGTCCATCTTGAATGGGGCCATGTACCCACAGAGGGTGCCAGGCCCGTAGGGACCGGAACGCGTTTCGGGAGGATCTCTCCTTAGAGTCGGGTTGCTTGAGAGTGCAGCCCTAAGTTGGTGGTAAACTCCATCTAAGGCTAAATACAACCACGAGACCGATAGCGAACAAGTACCGTGAGGGAAAGTTGAAAAGAACTTTGAAGAGAGAGTTCAAGAGTACGTGAAACCGTTCAGGGGTAAACCTGAGAAACCCAAAAGATCGAATGGGGAGATTCATCGTCGACGGCGTCGGTGATCGTCGGTGTGCGATGCTCCGGGTGGGCCACGTTCGCGTGCGTCCCATTGGCGAGGGCACGTCACCGTCGGTTCTTTCGAGCGAGTTCCGGCGTCGTAGTCGTGCACTTCTCCCCTAGTAGAACGTCGCGACCCGTTGCGCGTCGGTCTACGGTCCGAGCGGGCGCCTGTCTCGTCGCTTCGGCGCACGTGACAGACCCTCGGTAACCCGGCCGACCGCGCGACGGTATGTGAAAACGGTATCGGGCCGCAACCAATCCATTCTCGAATGTGTGTGCGTCTGGACCGCCGCAAGCATCGCCTTCGCTCCCGCAGTCTACGGACTTTAGTTTCCGTGCTCGGGGCTGGGCAGCTGTTAGCAGCGCGGATTTCTTGGACTGGCCGAGTCTCTGATTACCGGTCGGCGACGCTATTGCTTTGGGTACTCTCAGGACCCGTCTTGAAACACGGACCAAGGAGTCTAACATGTACGCGAGTCATTGGGACTTGTGAAACCTAAAGGCGAAATGAAAGTGAAAATCGGCGTTCGCGTCGATAGAGGGAGGATGGGCCGCGCGACTATGCGGCCCCGCACTCCCGGGGCGTCTCGTTCTCATTGCGAGGAGAGGCGCACCTAGAGCGTACACGTTGGGACCCGAAAGATGGTGAACTATGCCTGGTCAGGACGAAGTCAGGGGAAACCCTGATGGAGGTCCGTAGCGATTCTGACGTGCAAATCGATCGTCGGAACTGGGTATAGGGGCGAAAGACTAATCGAACCATCTAGTAGCTGGTTCCCTCCGAAGTTTCCCTCAGGATAGCTGGCACTCGACCGTTCCTTAGCGAACGCGTTCGAGTCTCATCTGGTAAAGCGAATGATTAGAGGCCTTGGGGCCGAAACAACCTCAACCTATTCTCAAACTTTAAATGGGTGAGATCTCTGGCTTGCTTGGATCATATGAAGCCACGAGATACAATTGGATCAGAGTGCCAAGTGGGCCAATTTTGGTAAGCAGAACTGGCGCTGTGGGATGAACCAAACGTGGAGTTAAGGCGCCTAAGTCGACGCTTATGGGATACCATGAAAGGCGTTGGTTGCTTAAGACAGCAGGACGGTGGCCATGGAAGTCGGAATCCGCTAAGGAGTGTGTAACAACTCACCTGCCGAAGCAACTAGCCCTGAAAATGGATGGCGCTGAAGCGTCGCGCCTATACTCCGCCGTCAGTGGCAAGTGGGAAGGCACGCGAGTCCTCCTTCGGGGGGACCGTCCTTCATGAAGCTCTGACGAGTAGGAGGGTCGCGGCGGTGTGCGCAGAAGGGTCTGGGCGCGAGCCTGCCTGGAGCCGCCGTCGGTGCAGATCTTGGTGGTAGTAGCAAATACTCCAGCGAGGCCCTGGAGGACTGACGTGGAGAAGGGTTTCGTGTGAACAGCCGTTGCACACGAGTCAGTCGATCCTAAGCCCTAAGAGAAATCCTATGTAGATGAGGTGTCCTAAGACCATACAAAAAGCAACAAACAAACAAATCATGCAAATGTAACAAATGTTGAGCGAAAGACAAACACCCATCGGGCGAAAGGGAATCCGGTTCCTATTCCGGAACCCGGCAGCGGAACCGCATACCATTCGGGCCCTCGTAAGAGCGTTCGTCGGGGTAACCCAACATGACCTGGAGACGCCGTCGGGAGATCCGGGAAGAGTTTTCTTTTCTGTATAAGCGTTCGAGTTCCCTGGAAACCTCTAGCAGGGAGATAGGGTTTGGAACGCGAAGAGCACCGCAGTTGCGGCGGTGTCCGGATCTTCCCCTCGGTCCTTGAAAATCCAGGAGAGGGCCACGTGGAGGTGTCGCGCCGGTTCGTACCCATATCCGCAGCAGGTCTCCAAGGTAAAGAGCCTCTAGTCGATAGATTAATGTAGGTAAGGGAAGTCGGCAAATTGGATCCGTAACTTCGGAATAAGGATTGGCTCTGAGGAGCGGGGCGTGTCGGGCTTGGTCGGGAAGCGGGTTTGGCTGACGTGCCGGGCCTGGGCGAGCTGAACGGGCGGGCGGCGCCGGTCTCCCCTTCACAGGGGGCACGATCGGTGGTCGCGCGTCCCGGGATCCGAGCTCGGTCCCGTGCCTTGGCCTCCCGCGGATCTTCCTTGCTGCGAGGCTTCCGTCGTCGACGACGGTGCGCTGTGTCGTGCCGTCGCTCGGCGGTAGTTCTCTTCGGCCGCCATTCAACGCTCAGCTCAGAACTGGCACGGACTAGGGGAATCCGACTGTCTAATTAAAACAAAGCATTGCGATGGCCCCCGAGGGTGTTGACGCAATGTGATTTCTGCCCAGTGCTCTGAATGTCAACGTGAAGAAATTCAAAAAAGCGCGGGTAAACGGCGGGAGTAACTATGACTCTCTCGTGAAGTTCAGTACCTATGACACAAAAGTTGTGCGTAAAACATTAAGGAACTCGTTCCTTGGCTCTGTTGACGACCTGGCTTGAATATGGTATTTGAGATGGATGTATTTGGAATTGTTGTTATCTATTTTAACTTATTTATTATTTTATATTTGACGCCTGTCTCAATAATTGTGTTCAATTTCTGAGACATATTGATTTTAAACATCGTTTTATTCCCTACGAGGGGGTTACCTCGGAAGTGTGAGCCTCTCTACAGCTCATAGAAATAGCCAAATGCCTCGTCATCTAATTAGTGACGCGCATGAATGGATTAACGAGATTCCCTCTGTCCCTATCTACTACACGCAGGGAGGGCGTGAGCCTATGGGGGCTGGCAAACCCACGTTCCCGCAGCCAGGGGGACCGTCGGAACAAGCGTTCCGCTTACGTGAGTCCCTATGTACTCCGCAAGGATGATCGCCGGGAGCATGCGTGCGCTTAAGTGCGGCCATGCTCTCTCTACGCGGTCATGGGTAGTAGCGCACCCACGATCCTGATGCGAATGAGGGGACCGCCGGGATAAATCCCTGGGCACAAAAGTGTCGCAGGTCCCCGCTTGCGAGCGTCCCTTCTAGGTCTGTTGAGAGCCCTGTTAGCAGGTCGCAGGTGCCAGCAGTGACGTGGCCGTACATCCACACGGTGGTCCCACCAGTGACATAGACTGGTACCACGGGCAGGATGAGTATTAGCCCGGAGGGAGTAGCGACCCCTCTGCTCGTCCGAAACTGGGTATGGACTCGTGGTGGCGTGGTTCATAGCCGAATGCTGGTTAGGCGGCCGGTCCCCCGGGTGCGAGCCTCCCCACTCGTACTCCGGAAACGGTTACGCCGGCGGGTGAGCAGCGTACCAACTGCTCCGGAACCGTCCCGGGAGACGGTAGGGCCTAAGGAAAGATGGCCCCGTTTTACCTTAGACGAGCGAAAGCCCCTGCCAGGCCTAGCTAATAAAGGAAGCAAGTGCACTGGGTGCCTTGTGCGTCGGTCGGGCGTGATCCCGACCCCGATGGTCCTGTCCGGGGACTCGGGCCCTGTATGAGTTTCTACTCCAGGAAAGGGTACCCGATAAAGATACAAGGAGACTACCTGTCCCTATCTACTGACCTGCGACCGTCGGTGCAGGCGGCACCCACACAATGGGAGCTGTGACGGTGCAGGTTACAATCGGCTGGATAGCCAACCTGCTGGGACCGAGCCTTGTGCTGGCAGCTCCGCCTCCCCGTGGCCCCCGCTGGTATCGGCGCAGCGCGACGCGTGCGTCGCGAGGCGTCGGCTAAGTGAGCTGCTGCCCGAAAGGGCAGGTTCAACTTGTCCGGTGATCCGCAAGGTGAGGGCAGGGTTTTTCCAAGCCGCGCGCCGACCACCTGCGCGCCGCTCCCTTGACAGGGGACGCTAGAAAAGTGGTAAATAGTCACAGACCATCGTGACTGCGCTCGCCGGTATGAGTTTCAACTCTAGGTACGGCACGGCCCAAGGCCACAGCGCCAGACTACCTGTCCCTATCTACTACTTTCAAGATGGCGGCGACTAGAGAGGACGCGTGCAGATCGCTCCGCAGTTAAAATCGGTATTTTGGAGGAAAAAATCAGTTTGGTGTGGAAAAAAAAAAGTGTTTTAAAGTGAATTTATAGTGGATTAGCAACTGTGAAAATAAAGGCGAGAAAAAGGAACAGTGAGAAACCGAGAAAAGTGCGAGAAGAAAATTCGTGCGTCGAAGCACGTGGTCGACGAGACTTTCGTGCGCGGAAAAAAGGCGAAAAGGACCTTTCCAGTGGACGAAAATTACGTCAAAGTGCTCGAAAAAAATCGAGAAATAAGTGGTGAAAAAATCAGCAGTGTAGTGCATCGAGAAATACAGTTTTAATTGATTCTCTGGTGAGCACGTGGCCGGTAGAGGTTAGGTGCGCGGGAACGCCATATTGGACGCCATATTGCCGTCGGCCGAGCGCAGTGCAGGGCCGTATCAAGTGGGGGCAGTGCCCGCAGGACTCAGGGCCGTATCAACTAGGTCCAGGCCCCCCCCTTTTTTTTTTTTTTTTTTTTTTTTTTTTTTTTTTTTTTTCCTCTGCTTGTCGAAATTGAAATTGACGGGAAAACGACTCCCGTCGAGAGACTTTTCGCGCGGACTTGGGAAAAATTCCCGTTTGAATAAGACATGAGCGATCAAAAGCAGACTAAAATGCCGTCGCAGGGGCAAGCCCCACCGACCGCGGAAGCTAGGGTGGTGCTTCACCCACTTAAGTCAACCAAGATACAGAAGAACACGGACACCCGCACTCCCTCGACGCCGGAAAACCGAACGGAAGAGGTGAGCAAGGACGCTAGTGCCGAAGAAGCGAGCCCGGTGCCGGAACTGAGGGCACAGGCCGGCGATATAGAGAAGAAGGTGCTTGCCTTCTGTTTGGACCCGGCCAAGAAAATTAATAAAGAGCAGACTTCGTCGATTATGAGGTTCTTCAGGGACATGAGGGGGATAGTGGAGGAACTGCTCCTCTAAAATAGCTACCTCACTGGAAGACTGGAGCAGAACTCTAGTGAGGGAAAGGACAAAGAGTCGGCAATACTGGAGGCAGTCAACAAGACTCTTCAGGCAAGCAAGCGATTGGAGGCCGTGGCGGCAAAGAAAGACCCGACGGGCGAGAAACAGCCTACGTATGCAGAGAGGGTCAAAATGACCTCCAACAAAGTTGAAGCCAAAGCGGTGAAACCACCGAGAAACGTGGTCATTATCCGCCCGGAAACGGAGGATGGGGACATTCGCACCAGCGAGGAAACGTGCGATGCGCTGTTCACCGTGGTGAACCCGCGCAAGAGAGGTCTGCAAGTCAGGGCCCTAAGGAAGATAGGCGGCTGCGGGCTGGTCGTAGAAACGACCAAGCCGGAGGATTTGAAGGCGTTCACGGAGAACGCGAAATTAAAGGGGGCTGGTCTAAAAGCCAGCACGCCTACGAGAAGGAACCCGAGGATGATAATCTACGACGTACCGAGGGATAACTCGGAGGAGGAAATACTGGCCTGCCTCCGTAGACAGAACCAGGAGAGACTGGGCGAAGAGGACATAGCGGCCATCAAGTTCTGTTTCAGAACAGGCCGCAAGGATCAGACCGAAACGAACTGGGTGGTCGAGGTACCACCCCCCGTTAGAGACAAGCTCCTTAAGGGGAAATTATATATCTCCTGGAACGCGTGTAAAGTGAGAGACTTTGTAGCGATAAGTAGATGCTACAAATGTCAAGGATACGGGCACGTGGCCAAATACTGCCGCGTGAATTACGACATTTGCGCCCACTGCGCCGACAGTGGCCATGGCACCAAGGCATGCCCTAACAAGAGCAACCCCCCCAGCTGTGTCAATTGCAAAAAGACTGGGAAAAAGGGAGACCATGCGGCCTCCAACATAAACTGTCCGGCGTATAAGAGGGCATTGGAGCAATATGTTTCGAAGACCACCTATGAGTAAAATGACCCGCGAATCTGGAAATGGACTCGGGAGCCAATGGGGGATAAGGATCCTGCAACACAACATGCAGAGATCGAAAATTGTCCCCCATGAAATCAAAGCGCAGTTAAAGGATGAAGGAAACGTCATCCTGCTAATGCAGGAGCCCTACAGCCTCGACGGAAGGATACCTGGGCTCGCGGGGTTCGCGATCGCCTCTCGAGGCTCCAAGCAGGACCCGCCGATGGCCGCGGTGGGAATCGGTAGCAGATGCATGACGGCGCTGGAGATAGCAGGCCTATGCACAACCCACTGCGTGTGTGTACAGATAAGCGACGGTGAAACGGAAATTTACGTCGTCATCCAGTACTTCCCGCCGACCGAAAACATCGAGGTCGGCATTCGACAGCTGGAGGAGGTACTGAGACACACGAGAGGAAAGAAGCTTCTAATAGGCATGGATGCTAACGCCAAATCGCCGTTGTGGAATAGCAGGAGCACCGACGACAGGGGTGAAGCCTTGGAGGCCGTCATTGCGCAATACGGCCTCCACATCCTAAATAGACCGGGAGAGGCTCACACGTTCGAAACCACCAGGGGGCGATCGAACATCGATATAACCCTGGCGAGTCCAGAGATCATACCGCTCGTGGAAGACTGGAGAGTACACGAGGACGGAACCTCCAGCGATCACAGAATCCTGGAGACGCGCCTAACTCCCGAGAGGGAAAGCCCCCAGCCGCACCAGCCGGTGATGAGATACAACACAAGGACCGCCGACTGGGAGGGGTTCCAGAAGATCCTTCTGGAGGAGAGAACACTCCTCCAGGAACTCGTCCCACAGCGCAAGGAGGACGTCGAAGAGATGGCGGTGCGCCTGCAGGCAGCCCTGAGAAAAGCCTGCGACGCAACCATCCGGAGGAAGAAATGGCACCACAAATCCGTGCCATGGTGGACGCCAGAGCTCACCAGGGCGAAGCGACGCGCCTACCGGGCGAGAAGAAGATTCCAGGCGACCAGGGACCCTGAAGAGAGGGAACTCGAGAAAGCGCGATACCGGGAAGCCGTCAAGTCGTACAAGAGAGCGGTGACCGAGGCCAAGAACCGGAGCTGGCAGGAGTTCGTCACCAAAGAAGGCAATAAAGAACACTGGGGCATGGTATATAAAACCGTCACAGGAAGAATCAGGAGGGAAGAGACGGTATCCACCCTGCGGACGCCACACGGAGAAACCTCCAACTGGCGATCGACCGCGGAGGCGATGCTGACTGCCCTCCTGCCCGAAGACCAAGAATCCACGGACACGGCGGAGCAAGCCGAGATCAGGAGGGAGATGGACACCCTTCCCAACGTCGAGAATGCCGCTGAGTTCAACATTGGGGAACTCGAAGGAGCGGTTAAAAGACTGAAGAGGGGGAAATGCCCGGGAACCGACCTGATCGAGGTGGAAGTCATCCAGCGCGCCTGGGGGGTGCTCCACCAGGAAATCCTGAGGACGATGAACGCCTGCCTAGCTTGGGGGACCTTCCCGAGAGTCTGGAAGGAGGGGAACCTTATCACGATTCCAAAAGGACCGGATCGAGAAAGAAGCAGCCCAAAGTCCTACAGACCGATTTGCCTGCTCTCCATGGTGGGCAAGTTGCTGGAGAGGCTGATGGCTGCCAAGTTGACGACGATATTCCACCACCACGATCTTACCTCGGATAGGCAGTACGGCTTTCGCCCTGGGAGATCGACCACGGACGCCATACTACAGTTAAGGGAGAAGGCGGCGCGGATGAGTGATCGGAAGTACGTCCTCGCGATCGCGCTCGACATATCGGGTGCCTTCGACAACGTCTGGTGGCCCAACGTTCTGCACGAACTAAAGAGAAGAAGATGCCCCGACAACCTCTACAAGTTGACGAGAAGCTACTTCAGGGACAGAACCGTCCAAATAGCAGGCAAGAACGATGTGATCACCAGACCCGTTACCAAGGGATGTCCGCAGGGCTCGGTATTAGGTCCAAGCTTTTGGAACCTGGTATTCGATGACCTGCTGGACGAACTTACGACGCACGCGCCCGAGTGCGAGCCGATCGCATACGCGGACGACCTAGTGATAATGGTTGCTGGGAACTCCAGAGTGGAACTACAGAAAGCGGGACAGGAGGCGGTCACGCGTGTCTCGAACTGGTGCACAAGGAAGAAGCTCGAGCTTTCGGCAAGTAAAACCGAGATGCTCCTGATAAAGGGGAAATTGGATGCCGAGAGGCCTCCAATAATCAAGATCGACGGCAGGAGTATTCGAGGGAAGCAGACTATTAGATACCTGGGCGTCCACTTTGAGAGTGGCTTCAGAATCAATAAGCACACCGAGGAAACCATACAAAAAGCAAGAAACCTACTCGGCAGTCTCGCGAGGGTGGCCAAAGCGAAGTGGGGACTCGGGCAAGCAGCCATGCGTACTATGTACAAAGGGTTGTTTGAACCGATAATCACATACGCCGCGGCTGGCTGGAGCGACCTGCTGAACAATAGCACCAAGACGAAATTTCTACGAGCACAGAGAATGGCGCTCCTGCAGGTCACAAAAGCCTACAGGACGACTTCCACGGACGCACTACACATAATAGCAGGGGTCTTGCCCATCGATCTCCTCATCGAAGCAAGGGCAAGAGCCTACAAACTCAAGAGGAACCCCACAGAAGGAACAATAGGAACGATTTACCACGAAGCCACTCAAAAGTGGAAGGCCCGCTGGGAAACAACGCCGAAAGGGAGAGCAACGTATGAATACTTTAGGACCCCTCAAGAAAGACTGGCACACCGCTGGATTAACCCGGACCACTACACGACACAGTTCATAAGTGGTCACGGGGACTTCAAGAGTAAATTGAAGTCATTCCAGCTGAGTGAGGGAGACACGTGTGACTGCGGCATGGAGGAAACCCCGGAACACGTACTGGAAGTATGTCGTCTCTTCGAGGAAGATCGACAGAGACTCCGGGACTCCATCCAGGAGCTGGAGCTTTCCTGGCCGAGGGA
>NW_026869742.1:815000-830000 GCF_905332965.1 Bombus pascuorum | reverse complement strand
GGACTTAGCGGCGATTTTGCTTTAAAGAAGAAAAGCAATACGCCGCTGGACTTAGCGGCGTTTTTGCTTTAAAGAAGAAAAGCAATACGCCGCTGGACTTAGCGGCGTTTTTGCTTTAGAATAGAAAAGCAATACGCCGCTGGACTTAGCGGCGATTTTTTTTTATTAAAATAGAAAAGCAATACGCCGCTGGACTTAGCGGCGATTTTTTTGCTTTAAAGAGGAAAAGCAATACGCCGCTGGACTTAGCGGCGATTTTGCTTTAGAATAGAAAAGCAATACGCCGCTGGACTTAGCGGCGATTTTTTTTTATTAAAATAGAAAAGCAATACGCCGCTGGACTTAGCGGCGATTTTTTTGCTTTAAAGAGGAAAAGCAATACGCCGCTGGACTCAGCGGCGATTTTGCTTTAAGAACGAAAAGCAATACGCCGCTGGACTTAGCGGCGTTTTTTTTAAATTAAAATCGAAAAGCAATACGCCGCTGGACTTAGCGGCGTTTTTTTTTTTATTAAAATAGAAAAGCAATATGCCGCTGGACTTAGCGGCGTTTTTGCTTTAAAGAAGAAAAGCAATACGCCGCTGGACTTAGCGGCGTTTTTGCTTTAGAATAGAAAAGCAATACGCCGCTGGACTTAGCGGCGATTATGCTTTAAGAACGAAAAGCAATACGCCGCTGGACTTAGCGGCGATTTTGCTTTAAGAACGAAAAGCAATACGCCGCTGGACTTAGCGGCGTTTTTGCTTTAAAATAGAAAAGCAATACGCCGCTGGACTTAGCGGCGATTATGCTTTAAGAACGAAAAGCAATACGCCGCTGGACTTAGCGGCGATTTTGCTTTAGAATAGAAAAGCAATACGCCGCTGGACTTAGCGGCGTTTTTTTTAAATTAAAATCGAAAAGCAATACGCCGCTGGACTTAGCGGCGTTTTTTTTTAAATTAAAATAGAAAAGCAATACGCCGCTGGACTTAGCGGCGATTTTGCTTTAGAATAGAAAAGCAATACGCCGCTGGACTTAGCGGCGATTTTTTTTTATTAAAATAGAAAAGCAATACGCCGCTGGACTTAGCGGCGATTTTTTTGCTTTAAAGACGAAAAGCAATACGCCGCTGGACTTAGCGGCGATTTTGCTTTAAGAACGAAAAGCAATACGCCGCTGGACTTAGCGGCGTTTTTTTTAAATTAAAATCGAAAAGCAATACGCCGCTGGACTTAGCGGCGTTTTTTTTTTTATTAAAATAGAAAAGCAATATGCCGCTGGACTTAGCGGCGATTTTTTTGCTTTAAAGAGGAAAAGCAATACGCCGCTGGACTTAGCGGCGTTTTTGCTTTAAGGACGAAAAGCAATACGCCGCTGGACTTAGCGGCGATTTTGCTTTAAAGAAGAAAAGCAATACGCCGCTGGACTTAGCGGCGTTTTTGCTTTAAAGAAGAAAAGCAATACGCCGCTGGACTTAGCGGCGTTTTTGCTTTAAAGAAGAAAAGCAATACGCCGCTGGACTTAGCGGCGTTTTTGCTTTAGAATAGAAAAGCAATACGCCGCTGGACTTAGCGGCGATTATGCTTTAAGAACGAAAAGCAATACGCCGCTGGACTTAGCGGCGTTTTTGCTTTAGAATAGAAAAGCAATACGCCGCTGGACTTAGCGGCGTTTTTGCTTTAGAATAGAAAAGCAATACGCCGCTGGACTTAGCGGCGATTATGCTTTAAGAACGAAAAGCAATACGCCGCTGGACTTAGCGGCGATTTTGCTTTAAGAACGAAAAGCAATACGCCGCTGGACTTAGCGGCGATTTTGCTTTAAGAACGAAAAGCAATACGCCGCTGGACTTAGCGGCGTTTTTGCTTTAAAATAGAAAAGCAATACGCCGCTGGACTTAGCGGCGATTATGCTTTAAGAACGAAAAGCAATACGCCGCTGGACTTAGCGGCGATTATGCTTTAAGAACGAAAAGCAATACGCCGCTGGACTTAGCGGCGATTTTGCTTTAAGAACGAAAAGCAATACGCCGCTGGACTTAGCGGCGTTTTTGCTTTAGAATAGAAAAGCAATACGCCGCTGGACTTAGCGGCGTTTTTGCTTTAAAATAGAAAAGCAATACGCCGCTGGACTTAGCGGCGATTTTGCTTTAAGAACGAAAAGCAATACGCCGCTGGACTTAGCGGCGATTTTGCTTTAGAATAGAAAAGCAATACGCCGCTGGACTTAGCGGCGATTTTTTTTTATTAAAATAGAAAAGCAATACGCCGCTGGACTTAGCGGCGATTTTGCTTTAAGAACGAAAAGCAATACGCCGCTGGACTTAGCGGCGTTTTTTTTAAATTAAAATCGAAAAGCAATACGCCGCTGGACTTGGCGGCGTTTTTTTTTAAATTAAAATAGAAAAGCAATACGCCGCTGGACTTAGCGGCGATTATGCTTTAAGAACGAAAAGCAATACGCCGCTGGACTTAGCGGCGATTTTGCTTTAGAATAGAAAAGCAATACGCCGCTGGACTTAGCGGCGTTTTTTTTTTAAATTAAAATCGAAAAGCAATACGCCGCTGGACTTAGCGGCGTTTTTTTTTAAATTAAAATAGAAAAGCAATACGCCGCTGGACTTAGCGGCGATTTTTTTTTATTAAAATAGAAAAGCAATACGCCGCTGGACTTAGCGGCGATTTTTTTGCTTTAAAGAGGAAAAGCAATACGCCGCTGGACTTAGCGGCGATTTTGCTTTAAGAACGAAAAGCAATACGCCGCTGGACTTAGCGGCGTTTTTTTTAAATTAAAATCGAAAAGCAATACGCCGCTGGACTTAGCGGCGTTTTTTTTTTTATTAAAATAGAAAAGCAATATGCCGCTGGACTTAGCGGCGATTTTTTTGCTTTAAAGAGGAAAAGCAATACGCCGCTGGACTTAGCGGCGTTTTTGCTTTAAGGACGAAAAGCAATACGCCGCTGGACTTAGCGGCGATTTTGCTTTAAAGAAGAAAAGCAATACGCCGCTGGACTTAGCGGCGTTTTTGCTTTAAAGAAGAAAAGCAATACGCCGCTGGACTTAGCGGCGTTTTTGCTTTAAAGAAGAAAAGCAATACGCCGCTGGACTTAGCGGCGTTTTTGCTTTAGAATAGAAAAGCAATACGCCGCTGGACTTAGCGGCGATTTTGCTTTAAGAACGAAAAGCAATACGCCGCTGGACTTAGCGGCGTTTTTGCTTTAAAATAGAAAAGCAATACGCCGCTGGACTTAGCGGCGTTTTTGCTTTAGAATAGAAAAGCAATACGCCGCTGGACTTAGCGGCGATTTTGCTTTAAGAACGAAAAGCAATACGCCGCTGGACTTAGCGGCGATTTTGCTTTAAGAACGAAAAGCAATACGCCGCTGGACTTAGCGGCGATTTTGCTTTAAGAACGAAAAGCAATACGCCGCTGGACTTAGCGGCGTTTTTGCTTTAAAATAGAAAAGCAATACGCCGCTGGACTTAGCGGCGATTATGCTTTAAGAACGAAAAGCAATACGCCGCTGGACTTAGCGGCGATTATGCTTTAAGAACGAAAAGCAATACGCCGCTGGACTTAGCGGCGATTTTGCTTTAAGAACGAAAAGCAATACGCCGCTGGACTTAGCGGCGTTTTTGCTTTAGAATAGAAAAGCAATACGCCGCTGGACTTAGCGGCGTTTTTGCTTTAGAATAGAAAAGCAATACGCCGCTGGACTTAGCGGCGATTTTGCTTTAAGAACGAAAAGCAATACGCCGCTGGACTTAGCGGCGATTTTGCTTTAGAATAGAAAAGCAATACGCCGCTGGACTTAGCGGCGATTTTTTTTTATTAAAATAGAAAAGCAATACGCCGCTGGACTTAGCGGCGATTTTGCTTTAAGAACGAAAAGCAATACGCCGCTGGACTTAGCGGCGTTTTTTTTAAATTAAAATCGAAAAGCAATACGCCGCTGGACTTAGCGGCGTTTTTTTTTAAATTAAAATAGAAAAGCAATACGCCGCTGGACTTAGCGGCGATTATGCTTTAAGAACGAAAAGCAATACGCCGCTGGACTTAGCGGCGATTTTGCTTTAGAATAGAAAAGCAATACGCCGCTGGACTTAGCGGCGTTTTTTTTAAATTAAAATCGAAAAGCAATACGCCGCTGGACTTAGCGGCGTTTTTTTTTAAATTAAAATAGAAAAGCAATACGCCGCTGGACTTAGCGGCGATTTTGCTTTAGAATAGAAAAGCAATACGCCGCTGGACTTAGCGGCGATTTTTTTTTATTAAAATAGAAAAGCAATACGCCGCTGGACTTAGCGGCGTTTTTTTTAAATTAAAATCGAAAAGCAATACGCCGCTGGACTTAGCGGCGTTTTTTTTTAAATTAAAATAGAAAAGCAATACGCCGCTGGACTTAGCGGCGATTTTTTTGCTTTAAAGAGGAAAAGCAATACGCCGCTGGACTTAGCGGCGTTTTTTTTAAATTAAAATCGAAAAGCAATACGCCGCTGGACTTAGCGGCGTTTTTTTTTAAATTAAAATAGAAAAGCAATACGCCGCTGGACTTAGCGGCGATTTTGCTTTAGAATAGAAAAGCAATACGCCGCTGGACTTAGCGGCGTTTTTGCTTTAAAGAAGAAAAGCAATACGCCGCTGGACTTAGCGGCGTTTTTGCTTTAGAATAGAAAAGCAATACGCCGCTGGACTTAGCGGCGATTATGCTTTAAGAACGAAAAGCAATACGCCGCTGGACTTAGCGGCGTTTTTGCTTTAGAACAGAAAAGCAATACGCCGCTGGACTTAGCGGCGTTTTTGCTTTAGAATAGAAAAGCAATACGCCGCTGGACTTAGCGGCGATTATGCTTTAAGAACGAAAAGCAATACGCCGCTGGACTTAGCGGCGATTATGCTTTAAGAACGAAAAGCAATACGCCGCTGGACTTAGCGGCGATTATGCTTTAAGAACGAAAAGCAATACGCCGCTGGACTTAGCGGCGTTTTTGCTTTAGAATAGAAAAGCAATACGCCGCTGGACTTAGCGGCGTTTTTGCTTTAAAATAGAAAAGCAATACGCCGCTGGACTTAGCGGCGATTTTGCTTTAAGAACGAAAAGCAATACGCCGCTGGACTTAGCGGCGATTTTGCTTTAGAATAGAAAAGCAATACGCCGCTGGACTTAGCGGCGATTTTTTTTTATTAAAATAGAAAAGCAATACGCCGCTGGACTTAGCGGCGATTTTGCTTTAAGAACGAAAAGCAATACGCCGCTGGACTTAGCGGCGTTTTTTTTAAATTAAAATCGAAAAGCAATACGCCGCTGGACTTAGCGGCGTTTTTTTTTAAATTAAAATAGAAAAGCAATACGCCGCTGGACTTAGCGGCGATTTTTTTGCTTTAAAATCGAAAAGCAATACGCCGCTGGACTTGAACGTGTGCGCCTGAAAAAGGCAACACGCCGCTGCACTTGAACGTGCGCGCCTGAAGAAGGCAACACGCCGCTGCAGCGATGACAATGGAACGGCGCGCGGCCCCCCCAGCCCCCCTATCGCGGGCCAGCGACGGAGTAGACTCGATATTATAAAGGTACGCCCAGCACCGAGACGCCCTGTGCGCGCGCGCGCTCGCTCGCTCGCTCGCTCCGCTCGCTCGAGGAAAGACTAGCCCAACCCAAAACCGATGCCGCGAATATCGAGGAACGAACGCGAAAGAGAGATTGGTTTTGGGTCGGTCTAGTTTTTTTTTCGAGCGAGCGGAGCGAGCGAGCGACGCGCGAGAGCCTGCCGCTTGCCTCCGTCCAACGCAGGGACTTTGAAAATATTCGACGAGTGCGGAAACACCGAAAAGTTATTTCGAGTTATTTCCTCAAAAAGCGGTATAAAGTGCAAATATTTTTACACGAATCGCGATATTATATCATTCTACGTCGGGATTAAGCGTTTTTTTCGTTCAAATATGTTTAGAAAAAAATTTTCATTTCAAGGGTTTTTTCGAGTTATTTCGTTAAAAAGCGTTATAAGGTATGAATTTTCTTACATAAATCGTAATAATATTCGATTCTACGTGTGGATTAAGCATTTTTTTCGTTCCAATTTGTTTAGAAAAAAATTTTCATTTCAACGGTTTTTTCGAGTTATTTCGGTAAAAAGCGTTATAAGGTACAAATATTTTTACACAAATCGCAATATTATATCATTCTACGTCGGGATTAAGCGTTTTTTTCGTTCCAATTCGTTTAGAAAAAAATTTTCATTTCAACGGTTTTTTCGAGTTATTTCCTTAAAAAGCGGTATAAAGCACAAATATTTTTACATAAATCGCCATATAATTCGATTCTACGCGTGGATTAAACGTTCTTTTCGTTCAAACTTGTTTAAAAAAAAATTGTGTACGGCGACCAATCGAACCGCCGAACTTAGTCTCGCGCGGCATCGGCACGTAGGGACTTAGAAAAATTTTCGACCGAAAAGTTTTTTCGAGTTATTTCGTTAAAAAGCGTTACGAGGTATGAATTTTTTTACATAAATCGCAATAATATTCCATTCTACGTAGGGATTAAGCGTTTATTTCGTTCCAATTCATTTAGAAAAAAATTTTCATTTCACGGGTTTTTTCGAGTTATTTCGTTAAAAAGCGTTATAAGGTATGAATTTTCTTACATAAATCGCAATAATATTCGATTCTACGTGTGGATTAAACATTTTTTTTGTTCAAATCCATTTACAAAAAAATTTTGTACGGCGACCACTCGGACCGTCGGACTTAGTCTCGCGCGGCATCGGCACGTAGGGACTTAGAAAAATTTTCAGTCGAAAAGTTTTTTCGAGTTATTTCGGTAAAAAGCGTTATAAGGTATGGATATTTTTGCATAAAAGGCGATAGAAACGCATAATACGTCGGGATTAAGCGTTTATTTCATCCTGAAAAAGTTTTAAAAAAACGAGAACGAACACGCCTCGGACGTGGAACTTAGCCGCAGAGTCGAGCCGGACGTTGGAACTTAGAAAAATTTCGACCGAAAAGTTTTTTCGAGTTATTTCGTTAAAAAGCGTTATAAGGTATGGATATTTTTGCATAAAAGGCGATAGAAACGCATAATACGTCGGGATTAAGCGTTTATTTCATCCTGAAAAAGTTTTAAAAAAACGAGAACGAACACGCCTCGGACGTGGAACTTAGTCGCAGAGTCGAGCCGGACGTTGGGACTTAGAAAAATTTCGACCGAAAAGTTTTTTCGAGTTATTTCGGTAAAAAGCGTTATAAGGTACGAATATTTTTACATAAATCGCAATATTATTCGATTCTACGTAGGGATTAAGCGTTTATTTCATCGCGGGAACGAAAAAAAAAAATGGACCGACACACCCGGGACGTGGAACTTAGTCGCAAACTCGATCCGGACGTTGGGACTTAGAAAAATTTCGGCCGCGCGAAAAGTCCGAAAAGGTTTTTTCGAGTTATTTCGTTAAAAAGCGTTATAAGGTATAAATATTTTTACAGAAACGGTTATATCTCTATTAAATACGACTGGATTAAGCGTTTTTATCGAATTTTTTAAAAAAATAGGGTCCGTCGAAGTGACACGACCGGGATATTTTTGCAATTTTTTCGTTAATTGACGTTACAAGGTATATATTTTTTTGCATATTTCTCGTTATTTTATAGCGTTCTAATCGAGTTAATAGGTGGTTTTTGTCCGCGTTCGTTAAAACTGGTGGTTTACTGATGCGATTTTGAAAAAAAAAAAAAATTAAATTTTTTGATAAAAACGTGTTTAAAATATATTAATTAGCCGTGCGTTAAAATATCTCCACGATAGGATGTTTTATAATGGTACTTTACCTGTTCGAAGTGACCGAGCGCTCCAGCGACTAAGTCCGACTGGACGTTGCTACGGAGGTTTGTCACGGTAAGCGCGCGGCCGCTAGCCCGGCCGGCGCCGACCTGCCGGCCGCCGCCTTGGTATCTATAAGAGACACGTCGAGCCGGACGGTTCGGACGGAACAGCGTTGGGCGTGTGGCTATTCTACGGCCTCGGTTGAGAATTCAGTCACCGCTCCTCGAGTCTTAGTGTACTTTTACGCTATTTCTCGACTGTTCCTTCGTTCTGTCTTGGTTCTTTCTCTACACTGCTGCGCCGCGGGTCGCTGTCCTGGACGTAATGACCAAATATCGTGGCAAGGTTCCCCTTAGTCGGGAAGCTGGTGCCCTGCGTGGGTTCGCTCTAACTTTATAAGTTAGGGCACTGCGCTTGGACTAACTGAGTACGTATTCATGCTGGATCGTCTGCGACGATCGATTCATATGCTTTGTGCCGGCAGCGTTTTATAGTGTAAGAAGGCCGGCACATATTAAATTGGCTGGAGAGCGTGCTTCCTATCTTAGGTTGTGCGTTTCTCTTGGAAGATGTGTTCTATGGAAGTATAGCGAATATATTCTTAAGAAAGACGGTATGCCCAGCGCGCAGTTTACGTGCTTAAACCGTCAGGGTATATTCGAAAAAGGGAATATAGCAAATCTTAAGTAGCAAGATCCTGTGAAAGTATGGTATTAATAAAAAGTTACGAGAATAAAAAGCTGTGAAAGTTACGCAGAATAAAAGCAGCTATACGAAGTTGTGTTTAGTGGCGTTCGATGAGTTTTGGGGGACCTTCGTAACGGCCACGGTGGAGTTCGACGAATAAAGTCGAACATCCACAAGACGTATATATAATATAAGTCTCGTCGTACGGTGTTACGTCCCACCTACGACACGGAGAACTTATAAAATTATGTGGAGAGTACTACTAAGTAAGATCCCTGGTTGATCCTGCCAGTAGTCATATGCTTGTCTCAAAGATTAAGCCATGCATGTCTCAGTACATGCCGCAATAAGGTGAAACCGCGAATGGCTCATTAAATCAGTTATGGTTTCTTGGATAGTAACCTAACTTTACTTGGATAACTGTGGCAATTCTAGAGCTAATACATGCAAACAGATTCCTTCCAGAGATGGTTGGAATGCTTTTATTAGATCAAAACCAATCGGTGGCGGATGGCTCGTCCGTCCGTCCATCGTTTGTTTTGGTGACTCTGAATAACTTTGTGCTGATCGTACGGTCATCTAGCACCGACGACGCATCTTTCAAATGTCTGCCTTATCAACTGTCGATGGTAGGCTCTGCGCCTACCATGGTTGTAACGGGTAACGGGGAATCAGGGTTCGATTCCGGAGAGGGAGCCTGAGAAACAGCTACCACATCCAAGGAAGGCAGCAGGCGCGCAAATTACCCACTCCCGGCACGGGGAGGTAGTGACGAAAAATAACGATACGGGACTCATCCGAGGCCCCGTAATCGGAATGAGTACACTTTAAATCCTTTAACGAGGACCAATTGGAGGGCAAGTCTGGTGCCAGCAGCCGCGGTAATTCCAGCTCCAATAGCGTATATTAAAGTTGTTGCGGTTAAAAAGCTCGTAGTTGAATTTGTGTACCACAGTGTCGGTTCACCGCTCGCGGTGTTTAACTGGCATTATGTGGTACGTCCTATCGGTGGGCTTAGCTCCTCGCGGGGCGGTCCAACCAATATCCCATCGCGGTGCTCTTCACTGAGTGTCGAGGTGGGCCGATACGTTTACTTTGAACAAATTAGAGTGCTTAAAGCAGGCTACCTTCGCCTGAATACTGTGTGCATGGAATAATGGAATAGGACCTCGGTTCTATTTTGTTGGTTTTCGGAGCCCCGAGGTAATGATTAATAGGGACAGATGGGGGCATTCGTATTGCGACGTTAGAGGTGAAATTCTTGGATCGTCGCAAGACGGACAGAAGCGAAAGCATTTGCCAAAAATGTTTTCATTAATCAAGAACGAAAGTTAGAGGTTCGAAGGCGATCAGATACCGCCCTAGTTCTAACCATAAACGATGCCAGCCAGCGATCCGCCGAAGTTCCTCCGATGACTCGGCGGGCAGCTTCCGGGAAACCAAAGCTTTTGGGTTCCGGGGGAAGTATGGTTGCAAAGCTGAAACTTAAAGGAATTGACGGAAGGGCACCACCAGGAGTGGAGCCTGCGGCTTAATTTGACTCAACACGGGAAACCTCACCAGGCCCAGACACCGGAAGGATTGACAGATTGATAGCTCTTTCTTGATTCGGTGGGTGGTGGTGCATGGCCGTTCTTAGTTGGTGGTGCGATTTGTCTGGTTAATTCCGATAACGAACGAGACTCTAGCCTGCTAAATAGACGTAACTTATGGTATCTCGAAGGCCCCCGGCTTCGGTCGGCGGGTTTTTACTACCAACGTACAAATAAATCTTCTTAGAGGAACAGGCGGCTTCTAGCCGCACGAGATTGAGCAATAACAGGTCTGTGATGCCCTTAGATGTTCTGGGCCGCACGCGCGCTACACTGAAGGAATCAGCGTGTTTTCCCTGGCCGAAAGGCCCGGGTAACCCGCTGAACCTCCTTCGTGCTAGGGATTGGGGCTTGCAATTATTCCCCATGAACGAGGAATTCCCAGTAAGCGCGAGTCATAAGCTCGCGTTGATTACGTCCCTGCCCTTTGTACACACCGCCCGTCGCTACTACCGATTGAATGATTTAGTGAGGTCTTCGGACTGGTGCGCGGCCAATGTGATAAGCATTGCCGATGTTACCGGGAAGATGACCAAACTTGATCATTTAGAGGAAGTAAAAGTCGTAACAAGGTTTCCGTAGGTGAACCTGCGGAAGGATCATTAACGAAAGAACCATAAACACAAAGAATTTGACTTAACACATGATGAGAGGGTCGGTCAGGAGCCGTACTCCTCCTGTATCGACCCGTAAAGTATATACGACGTATTCACAAGCTATATACTTTGACAAATACACTGGCTACGGAGACAAGTATATTCCTTATGGCTGTTGACTCTCACTTGCTCCGTTAGCAAAAATAATTACAAGGAGGAGACAGACTCCTCCGGTTCTACGGAACTATACGAAGAGAAGGTGTGGCACTCTCTCTCGATCATCGGGATGAAGAGATATATATATACCAATGCTGCAAATGCAAATACAAATGCACATATATATATTATATATATGAAACTAAACTAAAATTATTCGAGGCGCCTGCGTGAGGTCGTAAGACAGAAAGACCCGCCGTCTGCGAATAATACCAAAAAGGAGCGAACAATAATAACGAACATATATAATAACGAAAAAGGGAACTTGGCAAATATAATACAATATAATGAAAAGTTAAAGTGGAAACCACGTGTATTGGAGAAATGCCGGTCGAGGCGCCTGCGTGAGGTCGTAAGACAGAAAGACCCGCCGTCACGATCTCGTATTTCGTCTTTGCACTGTGGAAACCCAACGAACGAACAAATAATATTACAACTAAAATCTCTAAAGTGCCTCGTGTCGGAGAGATCTTGCTCACACCCAACCTCTTCTATATTTCGTGGTCTGTGTTGCGTTGTGTCTCCTCCTAGCAACGGGACATATCGAAGACTCCTCTTTGGGATCGAACGAAGTCTCTGCGCGAGCTTCCTACCCATAGGGCGTGTGCTCTTCGAGTGTCGTTTCGTTGTCGTTCGTCTCAACGGCGTTCGATATACGAAGGTGGTTCTGCAAACGAAACCACGTTGTACGTATCGTACTCGTGGATCGGGTAACCAGGAAAGAAAACGCATAGAGTGGATGTTGGCCCGAAAAGATATATATATTATATGCGAGTGATGGTAGAGAGAAAAGACTTTTACAGTCAAAGTTCGATCAGAGGGAACGCCGGCAGTCTATCTCCTCGTCGCGAGTCGTATGCCCCGTGCCGTCGCAACAGTTTTTCAAACTCTGCTTCTGGATATTGGGAAGAAACGACAGCGCGAGAGATACGACGACCGTGCGTTCCATCGAATTTTTTTTTTATACCTGAACGACCAAGTTCGTTCAGAGGGGACGCCGGTAGTCTATGTCCTCGTCGCGAGTCGTATGCCCCGTGCCGTCGCAACAGTTTTTCAAACTCTGCTTCTGGATATTGGGAAGAAACGACAGCGCGAGAACTACGACGACCGTGCGTCCCATCGAATTTTTTCTAACACCTGATCGACCAAAGTTCGTTCAGAGGGGACGCCGGTAGTCTATGTTCACGTCTTGGGTCGTATTCCCCATGCCGTCGTAACAGTTTTTCAAACTCTGCTTCTCGATATTGAGAAGCAACGATGTGCGCGAGAACTACGACGACCGTGCGTCCCATCGAATTTTTTCTAACACCTGATCGACCAAAGTTTGTTCAGAGGGGACGCCGGTAGTCTATCTCCTCGTCGCGAGTCGTATGCCCCGTGCCGTCGCAACAGTTTTTCAAACTCTGCTTCTGGATATTGGGAAGAAACGACAGCGCGAGAGCTACGACGACCGTGCGTCCCATCGAATTTTTCTAACACCTCATCGACGAAAGTTCGTTCAGAGGGAACGCCGGCAGTCTATCTCCTCGTCGCGAGTCGTATGCCCCGTGCCGTCGCAACAGTTTTTCAAACTCTGCTTCTGGATATTGGGAAGAAACGACAGCGCGAGAGCTACGACGACCGTGCGTTCCATCGAATTTTTTTTTTATACCTGAACGACCAAGTTCGTTCAGAGGGGACGCCGGTAGTCTATGTCCTCGTCGCGAGTCGTATGCCCCGTGCCGTCGCAACAGTTTTTCAAACTCTGCTTCTGGATATTGGGAAGAAACGACAGCGCGAGAGCTACGACGACCGTGCGTTCCATCGAATTTTTTTTTATACCTGAACGACCAAGTTCGTTCAGAGGGGACGCCGGTAGTCTATGTCCTCGTCGCGAGTCGTATGCCCCGTGCCGTCGCAACAGTTTTTCAAACTCTGCTTCTGGATATTGGGAAGAAACGACAGCGCGAGAACTACGACGACCGTGCGTACCATCGAATTTTTCTAACACCTCATCGACCAAAGTTCGTTCAGAGGGAACGCCGGCAGTCTATCTCCTCGTCGCGAGTCGTATGCCCCGTGCCGTCGCAACAGTTTTTCAAACTCTGCTTCTGGATATTGGGAAGAAACGACAGCGCGAGGACTACTGCGACGACCGCGCGTCCCATTTTTTTTTTATACCTGAACGAACGAACAAAGTTCGTTCAGAGGGGACGCCGGCCGTCCGTAGTATCCTCGTTGTCGTGAGTCGAATGCCCCGTGCCGTCGCAACAGTTTTTCAAACTCTGCTTCTGGATATTGGGAAGAAACGACCGCGCGAGGACTACTGCGACGACCGCGCGTCCCATTTTTTTTATGCCCGAACGAACGAAGAAATCTTGTCGAATCAGAGGGGACGCCGGCCGTCCGTAGTAGTATCCTCGTTGTCGTGAGTCTCGAAGTGCCCCGTGCCGTCGCAACAGTTTTTCAAACTCTGCTTCTGGATATCGGGAAGAGAAGAAGACCGCGCGAGGACTACTACTACGACGACGACCGTGCGTCCCATTTTTTTTTATGCCCGAACGACGGAGATTCGCCGGCTTTTCGCTGCGAACAATCGGACGAGAGGAACGCATCTATCGTCGATCCATATATCTTGAGATACCATGGGCTAGCCACCTTGCGTGTTTCTTCGCGAGATCGCTGTGCTGTACAGAGGATTCAGAATCGGGTGTACATCCCCGTCGTTTCCTGACGAACGGAGCCTCGATCTCGACGGTTTCAAAGAACTTTACGCCCGGTCGGCGGGCGCGTGTTTCGTCGCGCAGTCCGCCGATTTCGTTTCGGAACATTCGTGTCGTCGATCTTACGGCGACTTCCGCCGATCCGATTCCCGTTGGTCGGACGTGTCGGATATCGGCTTCTTCGGAACCGAGAATTCGAGTACAGAGTACATTGAGTATCATATACACAAAAATGGCAAAATGCATAAAAGATTACCCTGAACGGTGGATCACTTGGCTCGTGGGTCGATGAAGAACGCAGCTAATTGCGCGTCAACGTGTGAACTGCAGGACACATGAACATCGACATTTCGAACGCACATTGCGGTCCACGGATACAATTCCTGGACCACGCCTGGCTGAGGGTTGCTCACGTAAACCTAAGACTGCTTGCGTTGCGTATCGTTGCTCCTCGGTCTGTCTCTTCTCTGTCCTTTCTTGCCGCCTCGTCGACATCCCGCCGTCGTTCGTCTTAGAACGTTTCAGAGTCGGTGGACGAGCGCGCCCAAGCGAAGGATACGAAATAAAAGAGCAGTCGAGGCGTACGTACTGCGACGTACGAGCGATTGTTGGACGTTCGTCGGCGTTCGTCGCGGTCGTGTCGAAAGCCGTGTGGCAAATCGTCGGCACGCTCTCGATACAAATATACAAGATCTATCGTGTTCACGGGAGACTCGTGCACAACCTACCTCTGTCTCTCTCTGTCCCTTCTTGCCTTGACAACCCGCCGTCGTTCGCGCTAGAACTTTTCAGAGTCGGACGAAGCGCAAGAAGAAGGATACGAACAAGAGCGGAGAGAACCCCGTCGTCGTTGTCGACACGCGGTTATCGAATCATACGCACAAGTTTTCCTCGTGGCCGATTTTTTTTTGTTTTTGTATCAGCCTCTGTCACGTTTTGTCGGTCTTCGCACGAAGGTCCGCGCCCCCGACGTCGTCTTAAATGAATTTTTCTTTGGCGAGACTGAGAGAAAGCAGCAGCAAAGATTTTTACTGGCTGTGTGACTCTAGTGGAGAGAGGAGAGAAGAGAGAACCAAGATATTACCCAAACCTCTAAAATCTTGGTGGCGTAACGAAACCTTCGAAAGAAGCAAAATCACCGTCTCCTTTCTCGAGACGCTTTGCTCGTACAGCCTCAGGGATCGAATGCCCACTCCGTCTGTTCGTGCGGCAGAGTAGTATTCTGCAGGCGCGAGACGATCGAGACGAGAGAGAAGACAACGAGGACCGTCGCATCGATGGGTCGTCGTTGCGTTTATCATCCTCTGTGCCGGTAAATCTTTTAACTCACGACACAACGAGTTTCCGTAGATCCGGGAACGCACAAGCGAGATTCTTCGAACGCTGATGACTTAGGGAGATA